>NC_056732.1:39543496-39843496 GCF_019279795.1 Protopterus annectens
TAGAGGTGGTTATTTGAACTCACCAAGAGAAATATGTTTCATTTACTCTCCAGAGCCTGTATAGTAAGGAGGACCCCTCATCTCAAACCCTTCCAGGGCCTCCATTTTTTATACACCAGTGAGGACACTATCTGGCTCATCTCTACAAGCACCTATTGGATTTATATCTATTTGCCAAAGATAATTTCAGTGAACGGAACTGAATCAAAACCAGTTTGTCGAAACTACTTTGGCAACATTACAATTTCTTTTTTCAGGGGGGGCAAGCCTACTTGCACCCACTATCTCAGAAAACACCTGACACATGCCCTGGACTTATATATAACAACTCTGAGATTGTACAACAGTGGAGAAAAAAGCAAACGCCACTGTCAACAAAAGTAGTTTTGGCAAACAGCCATCGATCATTTTGCATTCGCCGAAACTACATTCATTCAAATGACATGCTCTCCACCTATCATCTAAACCTACAATGTGCCCAGTGACAGAGAGAGGCCCTCCATTTAGATTGCTGACAATAGTACATCACGTTAGGTCATGGTGAAAATGGTCTGAAGCCTTGAACAAATCTGGGGATGCAGTAGTTCTGAAACCATTGTATCTCACTGGCCACTGGAGTACCTCATGTGGAAGTAAAACAGGAAAGCCATGAAATGAGTCTGGCAGTTAGCATACATGATTAAGGCTCTGAGCTGTTAATGAGTTAATTCCTGCAGTCAAAGGTTCAGGGCTTGATTCCTTTCACTTCCACTTGCCTACTGTATAACTGAGCAGGCCACTTAACCAGACATTGCTCCCAAGTGACCTCTGAAAAGGGATACAAGTCCAGTGGACATATCCAGTAAACAAATGCATACATTTAAGAAAAGTAGCTACAATACTCCCAATGAGAAGCCAGGGGATGTGAGGCTCTAACCATATATGCTCTCTCTCATGAAGGATGTCAAGGACCATGACTTACCAGAGCTAGAGCAGATTTGTCTCAAGTTATGGTGATTCCTAATAAATGCAACCACATCGATCAAGAGAGAGAGACCTGACAAACAACTGAAAAATCACCAAAAGGTACCAATCATCTAAGTAAGAGAACACCAGAAGAGCCTTTCCCTGTAATGTCTCTGCCACTACTAGCAGCTTAGTGAAAACTGAGGTGGCAGATGACATGCCAAAGGAAGTGACATCATCCAAAATCCACATGACAGCAGAAGCATGACCACACCCAGAGAAAACCTCCAAATCTTGAGGTAAAAGATTGAAGAACTGCAGATGATCTCTTACATTCCTCTATAACAGATAATACCGCAATAAAAACTGTTAAGGATTGACTGCAGATTCCTCAAGCTGCTAACCTGAATGAATTCAGAATACGATGGAAGACCCTCCCCTGTTGCAGGGTCAGTAAATTCTGAAGTAGATTCTTCCCAGCTCCCCTCATAAATACAGTTTTCCGTGGTTAATGAAACTGAAACTGCATTTATTTTTCTGCCAATTTAACTTTATTCAGTCTCACTGTATATGCTTGTTTTTTATCTATTTGAAACTACTCTGGTGACTCTCTCAAGCTCACTTGGTAAGAGCTGTATCACACTTGAATTTGTTGCTCTGCTTTGTCTGTCTATAAGCATTGTTGTGATAGGGCTCATGACATCACTTGTACAAGTGTGTAATCTATTAGGCCAGTTAAATCTGTTTGTGTTTGGTCGCATGAGTGCTTTTCATATTTATGTAGCCCTGACTTATTTGTGTCTGGATACATTAGTGCTTGTCACTTTTATGGAGTTCCGATTCATACTGGACCTCCTGGTTGTGGTATGACTTTGTATCTACTGCTAGGGTCCATGTGAGAATATTACTGATTCAGACCCTTGCAACTCTTAACCCCTCCTGCATACTTTGTGAACTATTTACAGCTAGATGGATAGTGGCAGCTCTGCCCTTGACTTTTGTTCCATTTGTTGCTTGTCGAGCCTGCTAGGCCTGCCAAGCTTATTCTGTCAGTACTACTAAGACCCCAAAAATGATGCCATTCATTGCCAAACAAATGCTTATTTTTACTCTCCCTGATATTCTGTGGCTACACCCAGACCTCTTCATGCTGTTTTGTCTTCTGTTTATTTAACTAGCATAACTCCTTGTAAAATGGCTTGGAGAGCATTAATCCTAACAGCAACCTCTTAGTATAACCAATGAAACTGCTGTATTGGTAAAACTTGTTGGGGTCTGTATTGTAAAACCACTGAACCTGCTGTTGGGGTTTGATTCAAACAGCCATTGAACTTGATTTCAGGTTCTTCAGAGCTACCTATAACCATGAATTAATACTTTAAAATCTGTAGAACTGCAGCTAATTGGGTATTGTTAACCATGTGCACTACTCTCTAGGGCTTTATTATTACACTGGTACTGCTGTTATTAATCCTTATTCATACAAACTGCTCTAGAATCTTGTGTTAAAAATGACCCTATTGATTTGCTGTATTTTGCTAGCACTGTTGTGTACAAACATATATGCTTTACTTCGCTAAAGTTGAATCTGCTGTTCTCTTGCTCTAATACCTTTTTCTAACATTACTAACAGTACCAAGTGCCTTCTTCCTCCAAACCTGCCTCTCTCCTTCCTTATTTCCACTTGCTTCTCTACCTTCTTTTGCTGCAGCCTCTATAACCCATAGGATTATTTAATCCCTACCTACTAGTTGTTCCCTACTTTATACTCTTCAGTCATCCCTTCCTGCTTTTCCTAAACTTCTAAATATCTGCTCCACCTCCATTCTCTAACTGCCTCTTCCCTCTCCACTTTTTTAGGTTGAAAAACTCGGCCAATCTGACTGAATTCCAAACATTGTAGCCTCCAACTCAGGCACCTGAACCTTTGAAATCTCTTGGCCAAAAAAGCTCTCCCAGCAACAGGTTACCTTTTCAACTTGTATGTTCATCCTAAGTTCCTCTGCACCAGTTTATTAATTACAAATCAAGAGTCCTGTTCATCAATGAATTCTGCCAACTGCACTAATTTCCACCTACGTCTTGCTCCAGCCTTCATACTGACTCCCTCTCCCTCTTTCCAGCTCTTCTAAACACCCCACTGCAAACCTTGGGCCACCAATATCTCTAACTGCTTTTAACTTCTCAGGCTACACTATACCTATCTCCTTTCTCTCTTCTCTTCCTCTGTCTCCCACCGATTATCTTCATAACCATCTTATTTGGCCTTGCTTTCATACTTATTTACTGCGGGCTTCACTGGATGATTTTTTTTTTGCACAATGAAGAGTCATGACCTAGCCTGCTCTGTTCACCCTCTCTTTGCTCGGGCTCACTCTGCTCCCTAACCTACCCCATTTCCACCCACCACAGAATCAATTACCTTTATAGCTAACCTATTTTACTACACCCTCTCTATACTCCCAATTTCCTAACCTTCAACATCTCAGACACTACCTCTCCTACCTTGGCCACTCCCACCACCTTATACACTCTATTCTTAAACCTCACACCCACACTCTCTAGTTACTCCCCCATAACAATACCGCTCACCTTCCTCTACACAATCACACAACATCCTGCCCATTTTGTTCCTTACACATCACTATGTTCCTCCTTCACCACTTAACCTTTCTCTCTCTCTCATCCTATTTTACCTCACTTCTTATCACACTCAACTTAATCTTCATCTTAACTCCCCTACATTATCCTTTGCTTCTAGTACCACCCCTCATTACTCTCCCCCTTTAGCTCACATTCTCTTCTCCTGCACTGAACACACTCTCCCCAAAATCAGACTCCTTCCAAAAACCTTTCCACATCATAAAAACAAACTGACATTCCTCCTCCCTCACCCCACTATATCACTTTTACTCCACCTCTGTAACACTCTTCGACTATCTGGTGACATTCACCCCAACCCAGGACCCACAATAGCTTATCTATTCCCACCAACACTACTCACCCACTCCTGCAAGTTCCAATCCCCAATGTCAAAATATCTCCTTTTATTCTATTCATATCCATTGCATTCTTAACAAGTCAACAGAATTTCACTCTTGGATTTCTCATTACTCCCCTAACATAATCTCACTCACTGAAACATGGCTGAAACCACATAACACAGACAATGAATTTCTCCCCCCTGGCTACAGCATCTTATGCCTAGATAGAATACACAAAAAAGATGGAATAACAGCCATTATGTACTCCGGCCTCCTAACCTTATCCCCCCAACCAACACACCCCTCTTTTCACTAGGCTGAACTTATCATTGCTAATTGCAAACTAAATATCCACAAAACTCTAAGAATAGCATCTATCTGTATACCACCCGGAGACAACATACATTCACTGGATGGCTGACACTATACCTAATGAAACTATCATCACTATCATTCTAGGCAACATTAATATTAACTGGCTTGCCTTCACCTCTGACTCCCCTACCATAAGCATACAATTTTCTGGCTATACTCCCACTTTTCTTCACAAACCCCCTAACACTAGTTCCACCCTAGACTGCATTCTTGTCACCCATCCAAACCTCTATCACCACCCTGAATCCCACCAGATACAATTAGTGATCATTCTCCTATTCGACTCCAAAGATTGTCCCCCCACCTCTGTAGACTCCATAAATTTAAAGAATGCTGTAAATTAAACAATGTCAACCCTGAGACGTTTCATAACTATCTCACTGCTACTGACTGGTCCTTCCTCTCTCTCCTCTCTCTCAACACCAACCCCCTGCTCTAATAATTCACCCCAAGAAACTGCCATCTTCAATACCTATTCTATCTATACATAAGGAACCTTATGCTTACTTCGTACCTTTCCATTCCCTCACCTCCCCCCATGCCCCTACTACATAACTTCCATTTCTCACTTAGTCCCATCTGCACTAGCTACATTAAAAATCTTCTTCTCAAACATAAACCATGTTCCACTTCAGCTGACAATTTGCTGTTATTCTTCCTAAAAACTGCTGCTAACTCCATACTATACCCAGTCTTCATCCTCATTAACCATTCAATCTGTGAATCCACTGTCCCAACCCTCTGGATGAAATTCCACACCATACCTATCCACAAAGGTGGAAATGCTATAGAACTCTCTATCACCCAATTGCCATACTATCACCACTCTCCAAAATTCTTGAACATTGTGTCCACAAATAAATCCTGTCTTATCTCATGCTAGAAAAACATATCACCCCTACCCAGCATGGCTTTCATCCCCACCACAGCACCACTACTACTCTCATTTCTTTTACTAACTCCATCTCCATAGCCAGAGACAATAATAAACTAGTGTCCTACCTCTTCTTAGACCTCTCCAAAGCATTTGACAATGTCTCTCACCCCCTCCTCCTTTCCAAACTCTCAACTAAACCTCTCCCCTGCTACTATTTCCTGGTTTACCAGCTACCTCACTAACAGACAGCAATCCATCAAATGGCTCTCAGCCCTATCTCCCTTTCTCCCCATAAAAATGGGCATCCGACAAGGCTCTTTTCTAGGCTCCTTCCTTTTAACATTCGTACTAACCAGCTCCACACATCCTGTCCTCAGTCATCCCTCATCCTGTATACGGATGACCCCACTATCATTACCATTGCTGATAATCCCTCTGACCTGCTCACCCATACTCAAACCTCTTTTAACCTCACTGAAATCTGGCTTACTAACAACCAGCTCACACTTAACCCTAAATAGACTAAACTCCTCCTATTCTTACCCAAATTTCTCTACCATCTTAAATCCTCTTTCACCATCTCTTCCCTTAACAACACCATAATCTCAACTGATCTCCACACAAAGCTCCATGATGTAATCATCAACAACCAACTTAAATTTGATATCTATGTACACAACTATATAAAGAAAACCCAACAAAAGTTTGGCCTGCTTTACAGAAACCAAGAGTTCTTGACCCCTAACTCTAGAATCTCTCTTGCCCAGGCTTCTCTTCTTCCTACTCTTTTGTACTGCTCTCAAATCCTCACTAACTTGCAGTCCTCTCTACTATCCAAACTTGAAACTACGTACAACAACGTTGCCAGATTTGCAGCCAACATGTCACCAAAATCACATCACCGTCTTTCTCTCCAAACTCTCAGATGGCTAGAATTTCCTAACCAACTCATATATTCTCAACTTCTCATAATCCACACTATCCTAAATATGTCCTTCTCCTGCACTAGGATATCCTCTCTAGTCTCCCTGTATAACCCACCACGCTCTCTCAGAAGTTCTGATCAATGTTTCTTACAGACCCATAAACCTAAAAAAATCACTTGGACAAAACCTATATAGCTATCTTCCTGCTCTATCATGGAATAAGCTTCCTTTGGCCCTCAGAAATATCACTCATGCACATAAATTCAAGACAACTCTCAGAAATCACCTATACAGCACCTGGAGATGTCAATGTAACCATCCCACCTAAAATTCCTCCCCTCCCAACTGCCTCCTTTATTCTTTTCCCTCCCTCATATTCCTTTCTATTACTTCCTTTTCCACAATAATAATATCTATCCTTACTTCCTGTTTACCCTACTTTATTCACTATTGTTCTTTATACCCCTCTAGTTTACTGTTCCCAGTAACCTGATACTGACTTCCTGTATACTTCTCTATTACTTTGTTTTCCATAATAATAATATTATCTATCCTTACTTTCTGTTTACCCTACTTTATTCACTATTGTTCTTTATACCCCTCTAGTTTACTGTTCCCAGTAATCTGAGACTGACTTCCTCTATAGCTCTCTATTACTTTGTTTTCCACAATAATAATAATATCTATCCTTACTTCCTGTTTACCCTACTTTATTCACTATTGTTCTTTATACCCCTCTAGTTTACTGTTCCCAGTAACCTGATACTGACTTCCTGTATACATCTCTATTAGTTCCTTTTCCACAATAATAATATCTATCTTTACTTCCTGTTTACCCTACTTTATTCACTATTCGTCTTTATACCCCTCTAGTTTACTGTTCCCAGTAACCTGATACTGACTTCCTGTATACCTCCCTATTACTTTGTTTTCCATAATAATAATATCTATCCTTACTTCCTGTTTACCCTACTTTATTCACTATAGTTCTTTATACCCCTCTAGTTTACTGTTCCCAGTAACCTGATACTGACTTCCTGTATACCTCTTTATTACTTCCTTTTCCACAATAATAATATCTATCCTTACTTCCTGTTTATCCTACTTTATTCACTATTGTTCTTTATACCCCTCTAGTTTACTGTTCCCAGTAACCTGATACTGACTTCCTGTATACCTCTCTATTACTTTCTTTTCCATAATAATAATATCTATCCTTACTTCCTGTTTACCCTACTTTATTCACTATCGTTCTTTATACCCCTCTAGTTTACTGTTCCCAGTAACCTGATACTGACTTCCTGTATACCTCTTTATTACTTCCTTTTCCACAATAATAATATCTATCCTTACTTCCTGTTTATCCTACTTTATTCACTATTGTTCTTTATACCCCTCTAGTTTACTGTTCCCAGTAACCTGATATTGACTTCCTGTATACATCTCTATTTTCCATAATAATAATATCTATCCTTACTTCCTGTTTACCCTACTTTATTCACTATCGTTCTTTATACCCCTCTAGTTTACTGTTCCCAGTAACCTGATACTGACTTCCTGTATACCTCTTTATTACTTCCTTTTCCACAATAATAATATCTATCCTTACTTCCTGTTTATCCTACTTTATTCACTATTGTTCTTTATACCCCTCTAGTTTACTGTTCCCAGTAACCTGATATTGACTTCCTGTATACATCTCTATTAGTTCCTTTTCCACAATAATAATATCTATCCTCACTTCCTGTTTACCCTATTTTATTCACTATTGGTCTTTATACCCCTGTAGTTTACTGTTCCCAGTAACCGGATACTGACTTCCTGTATACCTCTCTATTACTTCCTTTTCCACAATAATAATATATATCCTTACTTCCTGTTTACCCTACTTTATTCACTATTGTTCTTTATACCCCTCTAGTTTACTGTTCCCAGTAACCTGATATTGACTTCCTGTATACATCTCTATTAGTTCCTTTTCCACAATAATAATATCTATCCTTACTTCCTGTTTACCCTACTTTATTCACTATTGGTCTTTATACCTCTCTAATTTACTGTCACTAGTAATCTGACACTAATCTCCCTCTTCCTTCCTCTAGCTATCTCTTCCCCTCATACTACTATTTGTCAAACTAACTTCTATGTCTGTAATACTAAACCACCAATAACAATTCTTCTGCATCTTAGCTGGATTGCTCGGACCACTCATGTAACCCACATGTGTAGCCTCATCCTGGTCTGTGACATCAACAGGACTTGTTGGTGGGACAGATTTCTGTCCCAGAGACTCCCCCATCTGTGGAACATACTCCCTCTCCACGTCAAGCAGAGTACATCTTTACCCCTTTTAAGTGCAACCTGGATAACTGGATGGGAAACAGAAAATACACACCTGGGATTCCACCTGTGTCCTTGCTGGACAGGGGCTTCAGGTGATGATTTGTCTAAACATGGGCTAATCTCTTGGCTAGGATTATAAGAGCCTCTGGGCCAATAGCCTAGTAACTTCCTATGATCCTATTTACTCTTATATACTTTTCTACTAGAGGCTTTCCGGGATGCTAACAAAATGTGGTGAACCAGGGAAGAATGCCTGGGTGTCTAGCCATCACTGGAATTGAAGAAACCACGTGGTCAACTTGAGTCCTTGATGGTCCAGGTGAGCCATCCCTGTTGGGTAGCTGATCAGATATGGAGAAGAATCAAGTTTCCAAGGAGGACATAGGAGAAGAAACCAAAGGAAGGGGAAGTACACCTGACAAGGCCAGAAGGGGGCAAATAAGGCCAGAAGGGGGCAAATAGGGATAATCTTGCTCTTCAACTGGAGTGCTTGCTGAAGGAATTTTGGGATTAGGGATAAGGGGGGATAAGTGTAAAGGAGACTGGAGGGCCAAATGTGGACCAGAGCATCTCTCTGTGACTCCCCCTGAGGGGATTAGGGCAAAGAACCTGCTGCACTTGTTGTTGAGGGGACAGGCAAACAGATCACAGCAAGGTTGACCCCATCAATGGAAGATTCTTTCCACCACAGCTTGATTGAGAAATCACTCGTGAAGTATCAGTATAGTCCTGTTGAGTTTTTGGCTAGCAATCTGGATTTCCCTGGTATGTGCATTGCTAGAAGACAGTGGTTGGAGGAGATTGCCCAATGCCACACTTTCATTGCTTCTTGACAAAGGGAGTAGGACCAGGTTCCTCCTTGTTTGTTGATGTACAAAACCACAGACATGCTGTCCATTTGGAGAGCAATTGTCCCCACAGGAAGAGAGATCTGCAAAGCTTGCAATGTTAGGAAGACTTCCCTCATTTCTGGGCCACTGATATGCAAATTGATCTATTCTGGAAACCGCATGCCTTGGACAGTCCATCCCAAGAAATGCCCCATCTACCCCACTTGGGAGATGTCTGTGTTTACTGTGGCTACTTGAGGTATGAGTACAAAGGGACAACCTTGATAAACTTCATTGGACTGAATCCACCAAAGCAGGGAGTCCCTGCAAACCCAAGAAAGTTTTACAGGATGGGTCAGACACTGTTGAAGAACTGACCATTGAACCACTAGCATTCATTGAAGAACATGCATGTGGAAGCAGGCAGTTGGTAGTAAGGTAATAGCCACAGCCATTGATCCTAAGGCCTGAAGAACCAGTTTTGATGGGGGAGAAGTGCCATGAAAGTATCTCTATGACAAGCAGTCTTAAGGACTGTACTCTGTTTGGTGGAAGAAAGGCCATCTTGACTGACTGTGTCATGTCCAGATCATATAAACTCCAAGACTTGAATTGGCTGTAGATGGCACTTGGCATAATTGGCAGTGGTCCCTACAGACAGACATAAATGGGTAAATAGTTCCTTGCCTTTCTGAGGAGATGTCTGGTTCGGGCAGTGAGGAGTCAGTCATTTAAATAAGGAAAAACTCTGATTCTGAGCAGTCTGAGATGAGCTGCTACCATTGCCATGTATTTGGTTAACAGCCCTTGGGGCCTGTTGTGAGACCAAAGGGCAGGGCTCTGAACTGGTAATGACTGGCCCACAACCAAAACTGCAGATATCTCTGGGAGTATCTTTTCAGTTTGATGTGATAGTGTGCATCCTGGAGAACTATAGAGCACATCCAGTCAACCTTCTGTAGAAGAGGTAGAATGGACTGAACCATGACTATCTGGAAATTGGAGTTCCTTACAAACTGATATAGGCTGCTCGGATCCAGAATGGGCCTCTCCCCTGTTTTCTTTGGCACTAAAAAGAATCTTGAGTAAGCTCTGAATCCTCTCTGTTCTGGTGGAACTTCTTGGATGATTCTTTTGTCTAGCAGCCTTTGGACTTCTAGGGCTACTAACTCCCTCTGATTGGGTGGAATATCGGGGAGATTTTTGTATTTGGATGGTAGGGTTTGCAAAAAAGGAATTAAATGTCCTGTGGATATAATTTTTTGCATCTAAGTGTCTTTTGTGATAGATGCCTAGGCTTGTAGGTGCAGAGACAAGCATCCCCCTGACTGCCTCCAGAGAACAGCAGTCAGGCAGCCCTTCAGGAGAGTTGAAAGGGTCTATCCAAAACGTAATATTGAAACCCTTCGGTTTGCAGGCCTCCTCTGCCACAAGGGTGGCATCGTCTGTTGGAACTTCCCCTTTGTCTCTGGGAGAAGTTTCCCCTCATGAATCCTGAAAAGGTCCTTGCAACTTTCAGAACCACATCTTTTTACCTCTGTGCTGATTCCTAGAGAAGGATCTTTGTAGGAGATACAAAAATGGATTCCCACAGCAGACAAGGTCTATACATCTTGCTCACTATGGGACAGTGTTTCTTTTACTCTGGGGCCAAAGAAAGATCCATCAAAGGGTGCACTGAAGAAAGAAGACTTAAAGGTCTCAGCAAAGTCACATAAATTCATCCAGGCATGTCTCCTGATAGCTATGCCTGAACCTGCCACCCATGAGAAACCTTCTGCTGTAGGAAAGATTAACCTTCT
This sequence comes from Protopterus annectens, assembly GCF_019279795.1. Lineage (NCBI taxonomy): Eukaryota > Metazoa > Chordata > Ceratodontiformes > Protopteridae > Protopterus > Protopterus annectens. Next base: position 39,554,579 of record NC_056732.1, read on the forward strand.
GAATGCACTGGAAATTGATTGTAGGTTGGCTAGCTGAAAAGAAAAATGTTTAAGTTACTCCACTGACATGGACCCTTGAATAGACTTATAGAGTACCTTAATCAAGTCTCTCTGAAATCTGGTAAAATGTGCCAAGTAGTTAAGCGACCGTAAAGCAAAGGTCACTGAGGTGTAAATACACTTTCCAAAGCTGTCCATCACTCTGGAATCTCTCTATTAGGAGGATGGACAGAAGAGCTTTGTTCAGCTAGCTCCTTTTTTATGGCTACCACAACAACCATGGCATCCATGGGAACTCCCTTACTAAAATCAGGCCTGTCCTTGGGTGGAGTACGAAAGTTATTGGACAATGGATAATAGGTTCTATGAAATCCATCTCCTTCCATATCCAGCAAGACACAAGATCCATAAGGTAATCCATTAGAGGGGTAACCCAAGACGGAGCTGGGTCTAGTCCAAAGGCGTCTAAGAACACTGACTCCTTCTGGGAAGGGGGGGGTCGGAATACCATCCACATTTCTGGCTAAGGATCTCTAGAATGTCTCCAAATAAGATGTCTACTGGTGGAGATCTTGGAGAACCCTCCCCCTCATCAAAGTCAGTGTCTTTGGTTAAAGATTCCTGAGGGAAATCTTTGTGTCTCCTTTTACACAGTCTCTTTCAGTGGACCTCCTCAGTGGGATGATCTTGAGAGGTATTGGAAGATAGGGGAAGTTGCTGTGCAGGAACTGCCTGGAAGCTCATACAGGCTGGCTGCCCCTGACAGATAGGGCGATGAGACTCAGAAGTCAGATATGAAGGAGGTATGGAGATAGGATCCAAAGATGCAAGAGTAGAATGTACTCTCGGGTGAAAGTTCTCTTACCACCTCGAAAGCAGAAGGACAAGGAAAAGCTGTTGCTGGCCTCACTATAGGTGAACCTCCAGGTGTTGACAAGCTCTGACCCTGCCCAGACTCCTGCTGCAAGGAAGGAGTCAGACTTGAGCTGTCTAATGTTAAGGCTCCTAGGGGAACTGATGGCTCCAAAAGCCTTGGACTTGAAAGCATCCCCCCGGATATGGCATTGAAGATTCACCTCCAAGACTCATCCTGCTATAGGGGGATCAGCAGTGAATGAGTCAGGGACACAGTCAGAGTCAAAGATAAAGCTGTCTTCAGATCCGATGCTTCTACTCTTGGAGCGCTCAGATCCAAGGGCTCCAAAATCACTGGACGATGGAGAAGGAATGACAGTAGAATGGGATACAGGTTGAAGGCTCATGGGTCCAATGGGAGATGGAGCCATAAAACCCCAATCTGGATCTGAGCTCTGAGGAACTTCCTCATCATCTTATCCACAGCTGCTTCAGAAAGGCTTTGGGATGACCTGATAGAAGAAGTGGAAGGAGGATGGGACAATCTTTGGGGTGTCTCCTGTAAGAAGGGAGACTGGAGTCTAGAGAAAACTGGCTCCGGAGAAAAGCAGCAACTTCAAGGCCAAGGAGACTTGGACTTCTCAGATGTCAGATCTGAATAAGCCAGATCCAAACACTTAGGCTGTTTGGCAAGCAGCTTAAATGCAGAAGAGGGTTTAGGAGACCAGACAGGAGAGTGTTTTCTATGTTCTCAGGGCTTTGTAGTCAATTTAGACTTCTTGGTGGGGGGGGGGGGGTTGAGCCTCTGAGAAAGAAGCTGAGGAGGAAGGAGCAGAAGCAGGCAGCAAACCTTTTAGAGCTAATTTACTGTGTAGATCACTTAGAGCCCGAGAGTTGAAACCCACGATATTTGACAAGGGGTTTCAAGATGGGCTGTTCCTAAGCAATAGGTGCACTCCCTGTGGGCATCAGAGTTGACTTTTCTGACATCGTAAATGAAAGGAAGGATGGAGTGCCTATATAGGGAATTGTTAATATTTTAGCCCCTATTTCATACCCATGCTCATAAATTCGCTTCTTAAGGCATCTCTTCGTCTTCCCAACATAAAAAGCTGGGCATCTACTACAGGTAGTTAACTAGACCAGTCCTTTACTAATGCAATTTCCATGCTTAGGGTATATAATAGTCTTAGCTGCATCTTTCAAGTAAACAGCCGATTGTTCTAAAATGTGTTTACATTGTGCACAGCTACCACATTTTTTTGTATCCATTTTGTATCCCTTACTGCCTGTGTTGTTTTCCATCAGATGTTGTAACTAAATAGGGTTCTTGTTTTGTATATTAGACAATGTGACAAGAAACCCAAGAGGGGGAGCATGGAAAGATCATTTGGAAGCAAGGGAGTTATGGTGGCAAGTAAAGCTGGATGCCACACATTATCCAGGAATTAATGGCGTGTCCCTTGTTTCAGTGTTAAAAACAAGAGCTAATAAATACTATAATTTATTCTTGTTGCTATTTCCATTTTGGTGTTTTTAAACAACTTTTTATATATATATATATATATATATATATATATATATATATATATATATATGTGTGTGTGTGTGTGTGTGTGTATGTATAAATAAATATATATATCTATCTATATATATCTATATATCTATATATATATATATATATAAATTATATATATATATATATATATATATATATATATATATATATATATATATATTTCCAAGTTGTATTTCTGTAAAAAAAATGTTGTTCAGATTCTGGCCTACCATGTGGGAGACTTGGGTCTGATTCCTGATGAATGGCAAGATCAAATGGATATTTAAATAAAGTTGATTTTTATATTTTATGTTTATGGCTGATTTTAAACATTTTACCGGTGTGATACACCTTTAAGACCTGATAGCAGGCTTTTTACCACTGGGGGAGATTTATTTAAAAGCAGTACTTGACTTGTGTATTTTAGATTCTGATGAAGTCTGCAGACGAAAAGCTGTATTGTGCATTAGATAAGCTTATTTGTGATGTCAACCTTCAACAGCAGTGCCTATTTTTGGATCTGTTTTGCAGCTAGTGGTTTTGTTGTTATTTGTTATAGGTAGGAAGAAAAGACACCTAACGCACAGAAAACAAATAAAGGGTAGATAGGGTGATAGAGAAGAAGTATAACTATGAAAGGAAAAGAAAAAGGAGAAACAATTCTAATTTTTACTCACAAATAAGTGAATAAACTTAGCCCAGAACTTGACAGAGCAGAACCCACATCCATACTGTAAGAGCCGCAAATGAGATCTAGGGTAATACATGGGTCTGGGGCATTACTGTTAAAGGGAGGAGCTTGAGAGATGGATCCAAGAATCTGAAAGAAATGCAGCTGAGTTGGATGAGGAATGAATGAAAATGACAACATGAGATCTGATATTCCTGTATCAGCTATGCTTAATGAGGATTTAGCATGAAAAGGATCCCAGGATGGAGTGCAGAATCAAAATGTATTTATTTATATTTATTTCCCGGGGTAGTGCCCTGATCTCAGTGGGACTTTTGCAGGCACAACCTGTGTAAGATAAGTGACAACAGAAGCTGATGGTCATGGAGATACAGTCAGGTGGGTTTGATGATGAAAAATGAATGAGAATGATTCAGCATGAGGACCCATGATAGGATTCAGTGTTGTAGTATGGAGAGGTGGAGGAGTGAGTGCTCAGGGAAGGAACAGATGAGGAGAATAACGCTATAGGTATTAATATAATTGAGACAGTATGCACTTAAGTGCTGGAAAAAACAAGAAAATTGTATGCAGCACTAGCAGAGGATAATGCGAGATCGCAAAAGCAGGCAGAGGTGTAAAGAAGGAAACAAAGATCAACAGTAAGGATAAACGACTGCGTTATTAATAGACAGAGAGGTGTGGTGGAGCAATATAATTGTACTATTGGGATTTAATGTCTGATACGTTAGGTCTTTTCTACATTTGGGGAAAGACTCTTTGCAATATAACTTCTGAAACTGATACTTTAATGGAAAAGATTTGCTGAAATGTGTAAAAAATCTTTTTTTTTCTGGAATGCATTTGACAGTATGAGACTAGATAAGAAAGTATATAGTCCATTTAGAACTGATGAAACTGAAGCTAGTGAGATAATGCAATGTTTAAAAATATCTGCAAGTCTATTAAAGATATTAAAAAACTACAGATGATAGAAATGTTTGGAATGGAAAATGGGAAGTTGATGTTATTTTGAAAAAGAATACAAATGTTACATTGCTTCTTCCCAGTGTCTTTGACATAGAAGGGAAAGACATAATGTAAGGCAACAATCCAGAACCCCTTTTTCCCATGTTTACTCACGTGGTCGGGGTGTCACTTCACCAGTGACAATCTAGAGCCAAGATTTATATCACTGGGTAGCTAGCTCTGCCAGAGAATGTAAGGCACGTCAGCCAACAAAAAAAATTATTTTTGTGAAGAAATACCAAATTTAATGACTGAAAACACATAGGTGTAATTAGTACGGTGAAAGAGCAAATGTAGATAATAAATGTAAAATAGAGTGCAGGAAATGTAAAAAAATGGACATTTTTGGTTTGACTGAACAGATGAACACAGTAATATGGCACAAGAGGAGGTAACAGGAGTACAAATGAATGTTACAGAGGTGACTACTTCTGTGGTAGGATCCAGGGAAAGAAGTGATAAAACAGTTAAGGTAGAGAGAGCATTACAGACATAAAACACAAGATTCAGATGATATAATACATACTGAGGTACACGATGTGTGAATAGAGAGAAAATACATTTATGCTTATTAAGATGAAGAAAGTGAAACAAACTATACAGAATAAGAGAACTTCAGTAGGTGAAAAGGTTAAGGTGATAATATATATATTTCATCCAAATACAAAAAGAGAAAAGAAAACTGGAAGACTAATCTCACTTTATGTGAATAGCATTATTAATAAATAATGCTAGAATGGTGTGGAAAGTTGGATGCTGATATAATAGTGTTACGAGATATAAGATTTATTGAGAGCAATAAAACAAACATTTTATGGAATTTAGGACAGGATCAATATTTTGGGAAGATTTTTGTGAAACAAATGTAATGTTATACAAATATATAATATGAACAGAAAAGGCTATGGTAGCAGATGTAAGACTGGAAAGAGAGGGTTTTTTTTATATTTATAGCAATATATGCATTTAGTGGAAGGAGGAGTGAACAGTTATTTGAGGACCTTAAAAGTCTTTTGTGACAGTAAATATGAATATTGCAGTTATGGGGATTTCACTTGTTATATACATAGGAAAAGATGTAACATTAGTCAAGACATTAAAATAAATAAATAAATAAATAAATAAATAAATAAATAAATAATGCAGTGAGTAGTGTGACAAAAGGAGGTATGGCCAGCACAGCTAGCTGGAATTTTGTAAATAATTATATCATATGTGAATATCAAACTAATTTATATAAGATGCTTTTGTTACAAATCAAACTGTTCTGTACAGATGTTTGCATTTAACAGGTACTTGCAAAGTGCCTGTGCTTAAAATGTTTCAACAGTGTGCCCTACTGGAAGAGAAGAGAAATGTAAATGCACTATTGTAGCTGTTTAAATGTAGATATTTTAACAGTGGAAACTGGAAAACAGGAGGTTAACCTCAGCCCAGCAAACTTTAGAAAAATATCTGAAATTAAATTACTTTATAGGCTAGGCCATAAAGCTGTTTCAATTCAGCTAGAGCCACAATGTCTGCATTAGGAAGCCTTCTGTATTGTCTCTGGGGTGAACTAATTGCTACTTAGAAGCATGAAGGAATGCAATTGTTTTAATATTCCCAGCATCTCCCAAAGATCTGAGCAAAAGCCCTTGTATGAGTATTTTTACAGGTAGATGCTAAATACTGCCAGCTTTAGCAATGGTTGTTTGCATGAAAACTAGAAGTCAGATGACCAGAAATTATGTCATTCTGCAAGCTATCCCAGCAGTAATATTTTAGATATTATTTTGAGAAGTCTCGTAGTGAGACAGAACATTCTGCAGTCCGTCCTGGACCTGACAACAAGAACCATTCACCACGTCTGCCTTGCTCTATAAGTAAGTTACTAGGGAATAGTATAATTCTCTAAGATTTAGTCAGGAATATAGTGAAGCTTAGTTTAGATTTTGTTTTTCTTTATTTGTGTGAGCCTGTACTGCAATGTTATTTTAAATATTTCCTGTGGTTTTGAACTCTGATGTCACTGTGAATATATATTTAGTATTTTCTTGTTCTTTTATTATTTATTATAAAATATATTTAAACCTTTCATTGTGGCTGATCTGTGTAGATATATTTAAGTTTTTAGAGTACTTGCATATTTATTTGGTGATATTGTGTGGGCCAGTCCAAATAGCCTTGCTCTTGATCAAACTACCATTTGTATTAATATTAATATTATACAGTAAGATTGGACATCCTTTTTTTTATTACTTTTGGGAGGTGGAAGGAGAAGAGTCCAGGAACCCCTGGAGAATGGTCCTAGCAAAGCCTGATATAGACATACAGAAAGAATCAAGCTTATAGTGCTTTGTAAAAGTATGTATAGAGGACCAAGCTGCTGCTTCTAATACTTCTAAAATCCAACCTTTTCCAAAAAGTTATAGATGAAGCCAAGGCCCTGGCAGAGTTGGCCTTGAACCTGTCTAGAATAGTTTTGTTGTGGTGAGTATAACAAAAGGTAAAAGCCTTAGACAACCATTTGTAAATAGTTTGCTTTGACACAGGTTGTCTCTTCTTACCTTCACAAGAAATTAACAACTGATCTGAAGATCTGAAAGATTTAGTTCTGTGAAGTTGACTGTGGACATTAAATGTATGGACTATCCTTTCTCCCTCATTTTAGGTACAGTAAAGAAAACAGGGAGATGGATAGGTTGGTTTAAAGTAAATGCATATACCACTTTATACATAAAAGAAAAATTAGTTCTCCAAGAAATACTCTCTCTGTGGATGAAGAGATAGGGCTGACTCACCATAAGAGCTTGCTACTCAGATACTCTTCTTACAGAGGTCAGACCAATCAGCAAAAAATAGTTTTCCATGTTAAGAACCTGAAGTCAACCAGATTAGCTGGTTCAGATGGAGCCAGTGTTAGTTTCTCTATCACAAAAGTAAGATCCCAAAGAGAGGCCACTAGTTTTCTTGGAGGCCTCATTTGCAAAACCCCTTTTAAAAACATTTTGACATGACAATGCATAGAAAGAGGATGATTCATGGGCAGACATACCAATAAATGAACCTTGATGAAGGAGTAAGAATAGCCACAGGATAGTAGCTCACACAAGTATTGTAAAACCAGAACACAACTAGCGCTGCATGGGTGCTGGTTATGTTGTTGGCACAAACTAGAAAACCTTTTGCATTTACTAATATATGATTTCCATTTACTAATATATGATTTCCATTTACTAATATATGATTTCCGTTTACTAATACTGATTTTCTAGTAGCAGGCTTTCTTGCCTCCATCAGTACCTGTTGCATTTCCTCATTCAACAGCTGCATAAAGGGAATTAATAGCCTGTCATCCAGACAATCAGTTGAAGCTGATTGGAGTTGGGGTATATCAAACACCCCTAGATCTTGGGGTTGGTATAATGGTTAAGGTGTGAATCTGAAGGGCACAAGGTACAAAGTTTGATCCTCAGCTTTGGAAGGAAATTAGCTAGGCTTAAAAAGGCCCACAAGGGCAGCTAGCCTAGTACTTATTTATAAACCTATGTGAGTAGAGCCGTTCTGTGAGGAAGCTTGTGGTAACTGGCCCTAGCCATTTCCAAAAGAAAGGAGAATCACTGTTGCCTGGGCCAGAAGGAAGTCACCACAATGATCTTGGGTTATTCCTTCTGAATCTTCAGAAGTACTTTGGATATCAGGGCTCAGTTTTGGGCCCTCTCCTAACTGGCATATATTTATCAGACCTTCAGGTCAGCCCTTCTAGCCCATGGTTAACTAAGTTTGCAGTTGACTGTAAATTAGGTGTTATTATTCAATCTTCAACTGACTCACAACTACTCCAACATGGCTTAGACCACATTAGCAATTGATACGAGGAAAATGGTCTCAAACTAAATATACAAAATGCAGCATAGTCCATTTTGGTAAACAAAACAGTTTCACTTACCATATAGGAGATGCAGCCCTCCAATCAGACACTCTTGTAAGGGATCTGGGTATCCTTACTGATAACTCCTTGTCATTTGACCATCATGTTTTCACAGAAGTTTGGAAAGCCTTTCACCTGGTCGATTTAATTTCCAAAGGCATCTCCACAAGATCTAAAAAAGTCTTAAGTCCCCCTTACTCATATCCTATCAGACCCATTTTTGAATATTACATACCTTTCGACATGTATTTAAACATATCACACAACTTGAGAGACCTCAGAGATTCATAACTAAAAGATTAACGGCCTGAAAAATCTTAGTTATCAGGTGAGACTGGCAGCCCTTTCTCTGTATTCAGACTTGTACAGACTTCTCCATGGAGACCTATGTCTAGTCTTTTGTGCCATTTGATCTCCTATTCCTTTCCAGAACTATCAGTACATGAAATACTCAATTAAATGAACTAAAACATCATCAGGAGATAAATATGACATGTTGGCATGAATTATTCATATCCTATACATATCCCTCATTTCTGAAACAAACTTTTACTACATGTTAAGCAGAGTAGCTCCCTTGCTAACTTCAAGGTAAACCTGGATAACTGGATGGGCAGCTTCAAATTTTCTCCTGGTCTATCTTGTCTTGTCCTTCTTGAGGCTAGGGGGAAATGTTTAATATTTTTTTTACTAGGATTGAAATGGTCAATAGATCAATTGCTTAGTACTTACCTATGAACCTAATCAGTGGAAAGGGTGGAAAAGCATATATGAACATTGCTGTATAAGGAAAAGAATAGGTGTCTATCTTCCAGGCCTTCTTGCATGGAGTGCTGGAGCAGAATCTTGCCACCTGACTATTTGGACAGGAAGCAAACATGTCTACTTGAGAAACTCCCCACAGATGGATCAAATGTTGGAAGACTTTGTGATGTAGCTTCCATGCATGAGGGGCTGCCCTTGTTCTGCTCAGCTTGCCTGGCACACAATTTTGCTTTGACAGAATGTAAGATGCTTCTAGAATGAGATTGTGCTGTGATGCTATATCCCACGCTAACACTGATTGTCTGTAAAGGGGGAACAACCTGGCAACCCCTTGCTTGTTAATGTACCACGTGACTGTGGTATTTTCTGTAACAACTTGAAGAGCTCCTGGGGACCAAACATGATTCAAAGAGTTCAATGCTTTGATTAGCACAAGCAACTCTTATATTCATGTGTTTGCATCTGTCCTAGGTGTCCCACACACTTTGCACTTTCATCTCTCCTGACACTGGCTCCCCAGGCAAAATCGGAGGTGTTTGTGGTGATTGACTGCTTTGGAGCAGGAAGGGAGAAGGGGAGACCCGGATTTAGAGAAATGTGCTGTCCCTACCAACTGATTTCTCTTTTGATAAACACCAGCAGTGTGATTTAAAAAGATAAAGGATATTGGTGCTGGGACCAAAGAAACTTCAGATACCATTGTATCTGCGTCGGTTCAGTGCAATTATAAGCACCATAAGATTTAATAGGTGGTGACCTTTTTGCTCTGTGTCTTAGAAAGTAGACTTTACAATTTGCTGCCGCAAGGGAACTGCATCAGTTGTTATACATTTTAACTTATGTGTGTAGCATTCTCACAATAAAGATACAAGTAGAGAATAGACCCGCTTAAACTGGTAAGTGCTGCATTCGCATGCAAAGAAACAGTAATATGTAGTCAGCACCTTGTCTTCTTGTGCTTTCCTTTATGTAAACAGAAAGTTTACTCTATTGCAAGGGTTACTGTCCGGACATATGATATGTAGTCAGCTTCCTTTATGTAAACAGAAAGTTTACTCTATTGCAAAGGTTACTGTCCAGACATATGATATGTAGTCAGCACCGTGTCTTCTTGTGCTTTCCTTTATGTAAACAGAAAGTTTACTCTATTGCAAGGGTTACTGTCCGGACATATGATATGTAGTCAGCACCGTGTCTTCTTGTGCTTTCCTTTATGTAAACAGAAAGTTTACTCTATTGCAAAGGTTACTGTCCAGACATATGATATGTAGTCAGCACCGTGTCTTCTTGTGCTTTCCTTTATGTAAACAGAAAGTTTACTCTATTGCAAAGGTTACTGTCCAGACATATGATATGTAGTCAGCACCGTGTCTTCTTGTGCTTTCCTTTATGTAAACAGAAAGTTTACTCTATTGCAAAGGTTACTGTCCAGACATATGATATGTAGTCAGCACCGTGTCTTCTTGTGCTTTCCTTTATGTAAACAGAAAGTTTACTCTATTGCAAGGGTTACTGTCCGACATATGATATGTAGTCAGCACCGTGTCTTCTTGTGCTTTCCTTTATGTAAACAGAAAGTTTACTCTATTGCAAAGGTTACTGTCCAGACATATGATATGTAGTCAGCACCGTGTCTTCTTGTGCTTTCCTTTATGTAAACAGAAAGTTTACTCTATTGCAAAGGTTACTGTCCAGACATATGATATGTAGTCAGCACCGTGTCTTCTTGTGCTTTCCTTTATGTAAACAGAAAGTTTACTCTATTGCAAAGGTTACTGTCCAGACATATGATATGTAGTCAGCACCGTGTCTTCTTGTGCTTTCCTTTATGTAAACAGAAAGTTTACTCTATTGCAAAGGTTACTGTCCAGACATATGATATGTAGTCAGCACCGTGTCTTCTTGTGCTTTCCTTTATGTAAACAGAAAGTTTACTCTATTGCAAAGGTTACTGTCCAGACATATGATATGTAGTCAGCACCGTGTCTTCTTGTGCTTTCCTTTATGTAAACAGAAAGTTTACTCTATTGCAAAGGTTACTGTCCAGACATATGATATGTAGTCAGCACCGTGTCTTCTTGTGCTTTCCTTTATGTAAACAGAAAGTTTACTCTATTGCAAAGGTTACTGTCCAGACATATGATATGTAGTCAGCACCGTGTCTTCTTGTGCTTTCCTTTATGTAAACAGAAAGTTTACTCTATTGCAAAGGTTACTGTCCAGACATATGATATGTAGTCAGCACCGTGTCTTCTTGTGCTTTCCTTTATGTAAACAGAAAGTTTACTCTATTGCAAAGGTTACTGTCCAGACATATGATATGTAGTCAGCACCGTGTCTTCTTGTGCTTTCCTTTATGTAAACAGAAAGTTTACTCTATTGCAAAGGTTACTGTCCAGACATATGATATGTAGTCAGCACCGTGTCTTCTTGTGCTTTCCTTTATGTAAACAGAAAGTTTACTCTATTGCAAAGGTTACTGTCCAGACATATGATATGTAGTCAGCACCGTGTCTTCTTGTGCTTTCCTTTATGTAAACAGAAAGTTTACTCTATTGCAAAGGTTACTGTCCAGACATATGATATGTAGTCAGCACCGTGTCTTCTTGTGCTTTCCTTTATGTAAACAGAAAGTTTACTCTATTGCAAAGGTTACTGTCCAGACATATGATATGTAGTCAGCACCGTGTCTTCTTGTGCTTTCCTTTATGTAAACAGAAAGTTTACTCTATTGCAAAGGTTACTGTCCAGACATATGATATGTAGTCAGCACCGTGTCTTCTTGTGCTTTCCTTTATGTAAACAGAAAGTTTACTCTATTGCAAAGGTTACTGTCCAGACATATGATATGTAGTCAGCACCGTGTCTTCTTGTGCTTTCCTTTATGTAAACAGAAAGTTTACTCTATTGCAAGGGTTACTGTCCGGACATATGATATGTAGTCAGCACCGTGTCTTCTTGTGCTTTCCTTTATGTAAACAGAAAGTTTACTCTATTGCAAAGGTTACTGTCCAGACATATGATATGTAGTCAGCACCGTGTCTTCTTGTGCTTTCCTTTATGTAAACAGAAAGTTTACTCTATTGCAAAGGTTACTGTCCAGACATATGATATGTAGTCAGCACCGTGTCTTCTTGTGCTTTCCTTTATGTAAACAGAAAGTTTACTCTATTGCAAAGGTTACTGTCCAGACATATGATATGTAGTCAGCACCGTGTCTTCTTGTGCTTTCCTTTATGTAAACAGAAAGTTTACTCTATTGCAAAGGTTACTGTCCAGACATATGATATGTAGTCAGCACCGTGTCTTCTTGTGCTTTCCTTTATGTAAACAGAAAGTTTACTCTATTGCAAAGGTTACTGTCCAGACATATGATATGTAGTCAGCACCGTGTCTTCTTGTGCTTTCCTTTATGTAAACAGAAAGTTTACTCTATTGCAAAGGTTACTGTCCAGACATATGATATGTAGTCAGCACCGTGTCTTCTTGTGCTTTCCTTTATGTAAACAGAAAGTTTACTCTATTGCAAAGGTTACTGTCCAGACATATGATATGTAGTCAGCACCGTGTCTTCTTGTGCTTTCCTTTATGTAAACAGAAAGTTTACTCTATTGCAAAGGTTACTGTCCAGACATATGATATGTAGTCAGCACCGTGTCTTCTTGTGCTTTCCTTTATGTAAACAGAAAGTTTACTCTATTGCAAAGGTTACTGTCCAGACATATGATATGTAGTCAGCACCGTGTCTTCTTGTGCTTTCCTTTATGTAAACAGAAAGTTTACTCTATTGCAAAGGTTACTGTCCAGACATATGATATGTAGTCAGCACCATGTCTTCTTGTGCTTTCCTTTATGTAAACAGAAAGTTTACTCTATTGCAAAGGTTACTGTCCAGACATATGATATGTAGTCAGCACCGTGTCTTCTTGTGCTTTCCTTTATGTAAACAGAAAGTTTACTCTATTGCAAAGGTTACTGTCCAGACATATGATATGTAGTCAGCACCGTGTCTTCTTGTGCTTTCCTTTATGTAAACAGAAAGTTTACTCTATTGCAAAGGTTACTGTCCAGACATATGATATGTAGTCAGCACCGTGTCTTCTTGTGCTTTCCTTTATGTAAACAGAAAGTTTACTCTATTGCAAGGTTACTGTCCAGACATATGATATGTAGTCAGCACCGTGTCTTCTTGTGCTTTCCTTTATGTAAACAGAAAGTTTACTCTATTGCAAAGGTTACTGTCCAGACATATGATATGTAGTCAGCACCTTGTCTTCTTGTGCTTTCCTTTATGTAAACAGAAAGTTTACTCTATTGCAAGGGTTACTGTCCAGACATATGATATGTAGTCAGCACCGTGTCTTCTTGTGCTTTCCTTTATGTAAACAGAAAGTTTACTCTATTGCAAAGGTTACTGTCCAGACATATGATATGTAGTCAGCACCGTGTCTTCTTGTGCTTTCCTTTATGTAAACAGAAAGTTTACTCTATTGCAAGGGTTACTGTCCAGACATATGATATGTAGTCAGCACCGTGTCTTCTTGTGCTTTCCTTTATGTAAACAGAAAGTTTACTCTATTGCAAGGGTTACTGTCCAGACATATGATATGTAGTCAGCACCGTGTCTTCTTGTGCTTTCCTTTATGTAAACAGAAAGTTTACTCTATTGCAAAGGTTACTGTCCAGACATATTAACAGTTATACTGCTTCCACTGTTACCGCTTTAGATACCAATCTTAGAGTACAGTTTCCACTGCCTATGTGACGTTATCGCATGGTGTGCTTTGTAATCCACCACTAGCAATTGTTCTGAGCCTTATACAGAAATAAGCAACTCCTCACCAAAGCAGCTAGGATTTCAGTTGCAAATTCACACCTTATCTCCACCCTGCTTTATGCCTCTCCAATATATACCAACCTAAGGCAATGCGATCTAAATAAACTCGAGACCTGCTATAACAAAATCGCCAAATTCACCACCGGGGCATCCTACCACAGTCACCACTGCCTCTCACTTACTGAACTAGGCTGGCTAGAACTCCCTCACCTCCTTCAATGGTATCAACTCACACTCGCCCACAAACTGGTTAACCGTCCTCTAAAGGTCCCATCCCTCCAGTATCTAGTCCAACCCTATCTCACCACCTGACCACTACGATCCAGCAACAAAAATCAATTACAGGTTACTAGAGCCAATAACACTGCTGGAGAAGCACTATTCTCCAGCGCTATAGCCAAATTATGGAACACCTTCCCCCCCACAATAACCTCTCTACCATCATGCACCCACTTCAAAGCATTACTTAAAGCGCCCCTAAACACATGCTGGCTATGCCCTTGTAACTCTCCCCTCTAACTTCTCCCACTCCATCTACCCTCTACCTCTCTTCCACCCCACAAACTACCTTTGATTACAACAAGCTCTGATACTTCCATGCCTATCTACTTATTATATGGCAGTAACTTCTTATTGTAACAATTGTTAATATCTGCTATGACTTCGTGGATAGAACAGATGCTAGTTATCTGCTGATGTAATATGTTCTTCATCTGTAACTATATTTGTAATATTTTAATTGCTAGTATTCTTAATCTGTAACTATGTCTGTAATATTTTAATTTGTGGAGCTTTTCTCCCTGGGCCTCCGCTGAAAATGGACCTGCGCCCAGTCGGACATTCCCGGTCAACAAATGTAAATAAATAAATAAATGTATGCTGTGACCTATTAACTGTGCTTGCTACCTGCCTACTGCTACTTAACCTTACATTATACCTCTCACCATCCATCTGGAATCGTTTTTATCTGCTGTTTCTAGAGTTCCACCCTCTCCGTTTCTACCACTACCTTTGCTGTTCTCTCTCACCCCTTGTCCCCATTTTCGAAGGGTAATAGCTCTTTCCATTTTCTTTCCAAATCAAACAACTGTAATTAACAGCCCTAACTTCCTACAGAGCTTACCCAGCTGAGTGAATGAGTTATTTTACCTGAACTAATGCTGAATTAAGGACTGAAGCAAAGATACATTGTCGCATCCAAGCCAGCAAAGTTGTATATGTAGCATATTTAGACACTTCTAACCTGCTATAAAATGGCCACTGCCCACAGCCAGACCTCGCAGCCTCCCCCACCTCCATCACCTCTCTCCCTGTCCTCTTTAGCACTAGCTTCTACCTCATTCTAGGTCAAGCAACCTACTTTATCTTCCTGGGGTATCCCTGCACTCTTCATTGCTGGTCTATTCCTCATCACCAACCTATACCCTTTCCTCCTCAATCAGTCTATACCTTATAACTTCATTACTTGATTCCTTCTCTACTTACCCCTCTGATTTCTTTTCCTCATTCTATACTGTAACTCTCTGCTCCTTTTCTCCCACCTGTACTGTGTCCCACAACCTTTCACTTATCTAAACAGAATTTTCTGATTGTTTGCACAAAGCTGCAGTGAGTGAGGCCTTCTGCCCTCCCTCTGCTGTTTTACAAAAATTGCCGTGAGACTACAATAGATAAGTGCTTGTTTTCAGCTATTTTCTGCACTTCTGATTAACTAAAACAATATTTCTGCATATCTGTTTAAACTGTGCTGCTGTTTTTTAGGCTTAGTGAACTCAGTCCTTACCTCTGTTCTGATCTTTGTCTCCTTTTTGTTTCTGTGTTTGTTCTGTTCATTGTACTTGTTGCTGCACTTGAAAAACACTAGCACAGAGCTGAATCTAGTATTGTTTGTGACCTTTGGAGCTTGTAGTACAGTTAACATTTTGTCTAGAGAGGCCTAGCCATTTCTTCATGGGGGGAGGGGTTCAGTTTGGTCTGATCTGGCTAGAGTTACTACTACAGGGCTCTATTTTCTGAATGGATAATTTGGCTGGTTTCTTTTTCTCTGTCTTAAATAGCATGTATTTGAACCAGCTTGTGCTTGTTTGCTTAAAGCTGCAGTGAGTTAGGCCTTCTGCCCTTGCTCTGCTGTTTTACAAAAAGTGCTGTGACTACAAAAGATAAGTGCTTATTTTCAACTATTTTCTGCACTTCTAATTAACTAAAACAATATTTGCTGCATATCTGTTTAAACTGTACAATTGTTTTTTTGTTTTTAGCCTTAGTGAATTCAATCCTTACCTCCGTTCTGATTTTGCTTGGTGGCTTTTGAGTTGCCCACCTCTACTATAAATCTGATATGGACACTCCTCCCAGTCCAGTTGCATCAGCTCATTCTACTAAGTACAGAGAGATCAGTTGTGAATGTCCACCCCATTTAGCTTCTTAACCTTGAGTTATCTTCTGTCTCCTCACTTTCTACTTTAAAAATATTGTGCCTCTTTCTACTTCATTTTTCAGCTTGTGCTTAGTTGTTCAACTGCATTTAATTTGCCGCTTTTGTTACTGCTTGTCGGTAGCCTGATTAAACTGATGACAGTATTCTACTGAATTGCTGCTGCATTTGAGCTGTTTTTTTACTGTTGTGATTGCAAGGTAATTTATCACATTTGCGCTGTATTAAAGCAATTTACTGATTAACTGGATTTCATTATTGTTTAACTGTATTCCACTGCTATTTGCTGGAATTCATTACTGTTTAACAACATTTTGTCATACTGTGAGTTCTGATTTTGTCTGTAAGTGGTTAATCTGTGCTTTTTGTGAGTTTTACTGTGTTAGCAAACAAAAGTAAAAACTAAAATTCCACACTAAAGGTCAACCACCAAAGCACAAGGTATAAGAATTAGAAGTTATGTACCTACCATAATGTTCCATGTTAGTTGTCTTCTCTCACCTTCTTTCTTGCTGGATGGGTTCGGAGCCGATCCTCGGCTCCGACTCGGCACTTGCTAAGCTCAAGAGTCACTTCCACCAGCTCGAGGCAGCCCCATATCCCATGATGCAAGGCGGTGATTACCCAGATCTCATTTGGTAGCTAGAGGAAAAAATTACCTACTATCTTCTCCCAAGGGAAGAAGAACAACTAACCTGAGAAAAAACTGTAAGGGGAACCCAGGTAACTAAGTGCAGAGCTAACTGGTGTCCAAGGGAGAAATCTCCCAGAGAAGAGGATAGTTCAAGGTCTGTCCAGGCTAGGGGGACAGGAGGGAGGGACGCAAGAAAGAAGGCGAAAGAAGACAACTAACATGGAACGTTATGGTAGGTACATAACTTCTAAATGTTAAGTTGTCAATCTCGCCTTCATTCTTGCTGGATGGGACCGCGTCCCTAGCACCTCTATCCTGGGTGGCTCAATGGAACAGACTCTTGAGAACTGTGGAACCAAAACTCGCCCTGTCCCTGGAGGCCAAATCCAATTTGTAATGTGAGACAAAGGTATGAGGAGTGGCCCAAGTGGCTGCTGCACAAATAGTGTCTAAGGGTAGTCTAGCCTGAAAGGCTGTAGATGTGGCTAGGCCTCTGGTAGAATGTGCTTTTGGTATTGAGATCAGCTGTTTGCCCCTAAGCTGATAAATGTAAGAAATAGTGGAAGACAGCCATCTGGATAAGGTCACCTTAGAAACAGGGAGACCTTTCTTATTTTCAGCATAAGAAAGAAAAAGCTGATCAGACTTTCTAGATTGCTTTGATCTGTCCAAGTAATATCTGAGTTGGCGATGAACATCTAGGCAATGCAATTTTTGTTCCACCCTGTCAGAATAATTGGGAAAAAATACTGGAAGATCAATAGATTGGTTTAAATTTGTCTTAGAAACAACCTTGGGCAAAAAGGATGGATTAGTTCTCAAAGATACTCTATCCTTGTGGAAGACCAAGTAAGGGGGACAAACACAGAGAGCATGAAGTTCGGACACCCTTCTAGCCGAAGTAATAGCGACTAGAAAGAGTGTCTTCCAAGAGAGAAATTTTAACGAGCATGTAGCAGCCGGTTCAAAAGGGGGAAGTATTAAGGATGCCAGCACTAAATTTGGATCCCACTGCGGTGGAGGATCCCTAACAGGGGGTTTAAGTAGGAAGATCCCTCTGAGAAAGGCTTTGCAAAGTTTGTGAGACATAATGTTCTGGTCTGCAAATCCGGCATGAAAATTCGAGATTGCTGCCAGCTGGACTTTAACTGTGGAAGAAGAAGAACCAGAGTGAAAAATTTCAGCTAGGAAGTCCAAAACTGACTGAATAGGGGCAGTAAAGGGATCTATGTTCTTAGACCTTGACCAAAAGGAAAAACGTTGCCATTTGCTAGAGTAAATCCTTCTGGTAGAGGACTTTAGAGAAGCTACTATGATATCCCTAACGGGATTAGAGATCATAGGAAGCCTGGCTAAGGAAGGAAGTGCAGCAACCAAGCAGTGAGGTTGAGGGAACGAATGGACCGGTGCAGTTGACCCGACTGGTGGGTCAGAAGATCTGGAACTGGGTCCAGATGCCAAGGCTGCACTAAGAGATGTCGATGAAGGAACGGGAACCAAATTTGTCGAGGCCAGTAAGGAGCAATGAGAATCAGCTTGGCTCTCAAGTCGGTAGCTTTCTGAAGCACTTGAGGAATCAACGGAAAAGGGGGAAAAGCATAAAGAAGTCCCCGGGGCCAATCCTGGGTTAGAGCGTCTCTGGGGGGATGGCCTGGAAGTGGAAAGAGAGAGAAGAAGTCTGGGCATTTGCTGTTTTGGGGTGTAGCAAAAAGGTCGCAGTAAGGAGGGCCCCATTTCTGAAAAATCTCTTCCACTATAGATTGTTTGAGAGACCACTCGTGAGGCATGAGTATAGCTCTGCTCAACTTGTCCGCTATGATGTTGGTTTTCCCGGGGATATGCGTTGCTATCAGAAACCGCTGAGAGGAGATCGCCCATTGCCACAGTCTGAGAGCTTCTCGACACAGAGGATAGGACTTGGTCCCGCCCTGTTTGTTGATATACCATACTACGGACATGTTGTCCGTGTGAACTGCGATAGTTCCTAAAGGAAGAAAGTCGTTGAGGGCTTGCAACATTAAAAGCACTGCTCTCATCTCTAGGACATTTATATGCAGGTGGTATTCGAACGGTTGCCACGTGCCATGGAGCATCCTGCCCTGATAATGCCCCCCCACCCGATCAGGGAGGCATCCGAAGTGACCGTGGCTACCGGGGCCGGGGGGAACAAATGGTCTGCCCTGATGGACTAGGGGGGAAGAAATCCACCATGATAGGTGGCTCTTGCAGATCTGTGTGACAAGGATCTTGTGATGCATCGGCAACTGCTGGAAGGACCATTGGGTAAACAACATCCACTGTAGGAGACGCATGTAAAAGCGGGCCAGAGGAAGAAGTGTGATGGCAGCTGCCATTAGGCCTAACACTTTCAGGACCAACCTGGCTTGTACCTTTTTGCTGAATAGAATGATCCGAACATGATTTTGGATATCCAGGATTCTTTGATTTGTTAGATTTGCTGACATCCGAGTAGTGTCTAGATCTGCGCCTATAAAGGTAATTGATTGGCAAGGCGATAAGGAAGACTTTTTGAAGTTGACAGAAATCCCTAACTGGCTGCAGAGACGTAGAGTGTAATCCCTGGCCTGGAGAAGTTGATGCCTGGTGGTGGCTGTGAGGAGCCAGTCATCTAGGTACGGAAACACCTGGAATCCCTGACGTCTCAGGTGAGCGGTGACCGCTGCCATGCATTTGGTGAACACTCTGGGGGCTGTGGTGAGACCAAAGGGCAGGGCTCTGAATTGAAAATGACTGGTCCCCAGCCAAAAGCGGAGAAACCTTCTGGAGCGTCTGTGGATTTTTATGTGATAGTACGCATCCTGAAGGTCTATAGAGCACATCCAGTTGTCTTTGTCCAGAAAGGGCAAAATCGATTGAAGTGTGACCATCCGAAATCTCTTCTTTTTGACAGACTTGTTTAGTCTGCTGAGGTCTAATATTGGTCTCCAGTCTCCGCCTTTTGGGGACCAAAAGAACCTTGAGTAGATTCCGGATTCTAAATGGCCTGTTGGAACTGGCTGGATGGCCCTTTTCTCTAGAAGTTTTGAAACCTCTAGCTTTGCAATTTCCCTTAGACCGGGTGGAACGTCTGGAAGGGATCCTTTTTGAGGGAAGGGGCTTTTCTCGAAAGGTATTTTGTAACCCTCGGATATGATCGACTGTACCCATTTGTCTTGAGAAAGGGAAAGCCAGGCTTCTGGGTACAGTGACAATCTCCCCCCAACTGCCTCCAAAGGTGGGCAGTTGGGCAACACCTCAGGGAAGCTGGAAGGGCTTGTCAGAGAGAGGCTCTCTGCTGCCCTGGTTCTGCGGACCCCCTCTGCCCCTAGGGTGGCATCTGTTGTTATTACCCCCTCTGCCTCTGGGGGTAAACTGACCACGTGCGTCAGGCGTGACTCCTTGAGATTTTCGGAACCACATTTTCCCTCCCTTCTGACCTTTGGGGTAAGGTCTTGAAGGGGTGGAGAAACGGACTCCTACGGCAGAAAGAGTCTTGCCGTCTTGCTCGAACCTGGTCAAAGTGTCCTTCACCTGAGGTCGAAACAAAGTTGTCCCATCGAAGGGAGAGTTTGTGAAGGACGCCTTAAAGGGGTCTGCAAAATTGCAAAGTCGCATCCAGGACTGACATCTGAGAGCCACTCCTGTGCCTGCAGCTCTACTTGCTCCATCGGCTGCATAAGAAATGAGCCGCATGGAGGAGTTAGTTATGGAATTTAGGATTCCCAGCTGAGAGGCAATCTTCTCTTGAGCCCCAGCAGCTGACGGATCCTGTACCACCTCACCCAATTCCTTGAGGATATCTCTTTGAAGTCGGGTGAAGTGACATAGATAATTCAGCGAACGCATAGCAAAGGTCGCTGAGGAAAACATCCGCTTACCATACCTGTCCATAGTCCTAGACTCCTTGTTAGGAGGATGGACCGGTACGGAAGGATCTGCAAGTTCCTTTTTGGTGGCGGCCACCACCACCATGGCATCAACCGGGACACCTTTGGTGAGAAACTGTTTTTCAGTGGGGGCCGTGATAAATTTAGAAGGCCTCCTGGGGACTGGTTCCACAGAATCAGGAGATGCCCACGCCTTTCGAGCTATCACGTCCATGAGGGGGTCGAAAGGCGGAGACACCCAGGAGGTGGAGGGTCGAGATCCAAAAGCCTCCAGGTATACCGACTCATCCTCGGAGGGGTTATGGAGGGCCAGTTCCCCCTCTGTTTGAGGAGTTCAAGAATGTCTGAAAAGGAGACATCCTCAGAGGGGGATCTTGGGGACCGCTCCGACTCATCTAAGTCGGTATCTGATGTCGTAGACTCAGGGGAGTCTAAATGCTTCCTCTTGCAGGTCCTCTTATGCGGGGGTTCCCCTGAAGGATCAGGAGAAACCTCGGAAGAGGAAGGTATTCCCAATGGGGAAACCTGGGGTGATGGATCTCTGGGTCCGGGAGCAAGAGAGTGGGAAGAGATATCTACAGGCACTGAAGAGGGAGGAGCTAAAGGGACTGACTGTTGACTCAGCTCGGGGCTAGTACACTCCTCATCACCTCGAAGGCTCCCCTCCTGGGGAGGACCGAGAGCTCCTGCTCCGAGGAAACAGGACTCCCCGGCCCCACCGAAAGGGAAGGCTCTGAAGCAGATGTCGGTGCCGAGCTTACCAAAGCCGAAGCTCCGAGGGGGAGAACGGGGTCGGACAAGGGTCTGATGCCACTCGCCCCCTCGGAACTGACAAGGAAAGCCCGACAACCGGAGCTCTCCAAGGACGGTCTCAAGGAGGAGATAGGAGTCGAAGACGACGGAGCTGAAAGGAGTGGTATTGGCTCTGAAGCACCAACAGTCACAGTTCCAATAAGCTCCGGCTCCAAGCTCTGAAGGAGAGTCGAAGGAGGAATTTCTGGAGGGTGTGGAATAACGGTCATCTGCTGAGATGGGCTATGAAGCATCTGGGCCAATGCCTGTGATTTCAGCAGTCTACTCACCACTCTCTCCAAGTCATGGTCTGAGAGTCTGGAAGACCTTGAGGATCGGCTCCGATGGCTCCGCTCCGAAAGTAAGGAAGAGGCTGGAGCCGAATGAATAGACTCCAGCGATGGAGATCTGGATCTCTTTCTCGACGGAGCCATTGGAGCCGAAGAACCTTCGGTTCCAGTTGGAGCCGACAACTTGTCGGCTCCGAGCTGGGTCAGAGATGTGTCGGCTCCAGCCGGAGCCGACACAGGCATGGAAGCAAGAGTATCGGCGCCGATCGGAGCCGATACCGAACTTTCAGAGAAGGAAGGATCAGCTCCAGCCAGAGCCGATCTCGACTCCGAGGGAGTCGGAGCCAAGGCCGAAGGCTTGGACACTGAACCTGGGCCTTGGGAGGCTTTGAGGGCTTCCCCGAGCCGGACTTAGCCGGGGAGCTCTCAGGCTTTAATAAGCCCCTGAGAATAAGTTTATTTCTACGTTCCTGCAGGACTCTCTGGCTGAAGGAGTGGCAAATAGCACAGGAGTCCTGCAGGTGTAGAGGTCCCAGGCAATAAATACAAGAAGTGTGACCGTCTGTCAGAGACATCTTCTGACAGCACGAGTCACACTTCTTGAAGCCTGAGACCCTAGCCTCTTTAGACATGACTGAGTACCTTCACACACACACTACACACTCAGTCCAAAAATTAAACTAGTTTAACAAATCCAAGTACAGGGAAAAAACACACAGACACGCCCAAACAAACCCTGACAGGAAAAATATAGGAGGGGTAAAGACCTAAGGCCTGACTAGCAAAAAATATAAATAAAGGGAACAGGACACTAATGGGAATAGGGCTAAGTGAATTGAGAAGTTAACTAAGTAATATATATATAAATATAAAGTAATGGGGTGGACTAAAGTCTCAGAAAAAATTTGAGAAAAATTCACTTACCAGGAGCTGGTAAAAAGTTACCTCATGAGCGAAGCGGCAAACGAGATCTGGGTAATCACCACCTTGCATCATGGGATATGGGGCTGCCTCGAGCTGGTGGAAGTGACTCTTGAGCTTAGCAAGTGCCGAGTCGGAGCCGAGGATCGGCTCCGAACCCATCCAGCAAGAATGAAGGCGAGATTGACAACTTAACATCAATATAAGAAAGACAGCATAACCACCAGGCTGTATTCACTTTAATAAAACAATAAAACGATAAAACAGACAAGCACTTTCGGGTCTGAACCCTTCATCAGATAAAATACATTGTTAACACACATTTGTAATAAGCAGTAACCAATCAAACTTCAATATTGCACTCTCTTCCTCTTTAGGGCTGGCTTCAGGGGAATTAACACACTCAAGCCAGGGGCTCTATCTGCTGACAACTCTATAATCCATTTGGTTTCTCTAAATTCAGTATAATTCACCAAATCCCCACCCCTTACACTAGTTTTTGTTATCTGCAGTACCAAAAACTTAAAAACATGTCACAAATTCTCTTTCATATGTTGATAAAAAGCATTGTGTGGGTGTCTTAACCTTATGTCCGATAAAAGTTTCAAAATTCTTTGCTTCAGCATACAATTTGTCTTGCCTACATAAAAGGACATACAGAATTGACACATGGGCCACATAAACAACATTACATGTTCTGCAGTCCGCATATTGATTTATATGGTATATTTTCCTTGTAACCGGGTGTGTAAAGGAATCATTAATTAACATTTGGGGACAGACCTTACAGCCCCTACACCTATAAGTTCCTTTTTTATGACTGATATTATTTTGTATCTTCTTAGTTTCTTGACAGAGTAGGTTCTTATTCCTTTTAAAACCAAATGATGGATTTCGACCCACTATATTACTTATTTTATCATCAGTCAATAAAATCTTCCAGTTCTGTTTGACAATATCACATATATCTCCTATATCACTATTATATGTTAACAACATGCGCTGTATACTTTTTCGATTCAAACTTGTCACATTGTCTCCTGCCTTACAATAGTATGCATCCTAGGTATACATTCAATAATATCATCAAATGGCAGGCAAACAGAATACCCAGTTTATGTACCAATGATAATCAGTTTGAGAAGGAGCTTAATTATTTAAGTTCAAACTTGGTAAATATGGTATATAAGAAAGGAAAGGTAGATCATATAATAGAAGGAAGTAAAAGAAATAGGAGTAGGGCCAGACCTTGGTTCTCTGGAAGAGTGGTGCAAGAACGTACAGAGGCAGGAGACAATGTGACAGGTTTGAATCGAGAAAGTATACAGCTGTTTTATCATTTTATTGTTTTATTAAAGTGAAGTATAGCCTGGTGGTTCAACTGTCTTTCTCATATTGTTCTTATACCTTGCGCTTTGGCGGTTGACCTTTAGTTTGGAATTTTAGTTTTTACTTTTGTTTGCTGGTCTGCCAACCTTTACTTAAGTTCCACACACAATGGCTGAGCAGAAAATAAGGATGTTGAATTGGACTGCTGCTCACAAAAAAGACTGAATGGACCTACTGTGGAAAGAGTAAGGAGGAATATTACCCTATTTTCTAACCCATTGCTGTCCTTGGATGTGAATGCTCTGGCAGGAAGAACCATGGAATCTGAACCCTGCACAAGCTCTGAGGCTGAGTTTTCAGAAAGTTTGAATTTGTTACAGCACCATTTAATGAAACTAAGATGCCTACAATGGCAGAGGTTTCATCTGGAGGCATGTCTGGAGAAGCATATTGTTCCTAGAGGACTATAGGTGCTCTGCATGCCGGCACAGGAAGAGGTATATCCTAAACTTTTAGCGCAGTGGCAGCACATCAATCTTGAGACGAGTTCTTCGTACATGAGGCTCCTTATACAGTTTTTGTTCACTAGAGGAGCACAAGTTGGTGAGAGACATAGAGGCCCTGCAGAATAAGATTGAGTTAAAAATATGGGATGAAAGACATGTCAACAAATTGTAAGATCTCTATTGTACTCCATCAGCTTATGACTTTAAATTACAACAAATAAAAGCCAAAAAAATGGTCAGAGATTATCGGGACTTCATAGCAGGTCATATATTCACTTGGCCACGAGAACGCAAAACTAATATGATAGTTTCTTCTTTTGCACTTCAAGAAGATGCAGTCATGGCACCTAGTGATTGATATGGCCCTTTAATGGGAAATATATCCAATAACAATTTTTCCAGTACCAGAACAAGTGCTGATAGTGGAAATGAGTTGCAATCTGTGCTGACCAATCAGAGTGTGGAAGGAGGGCCATCCGGTGATGAGCATTTGCGGAATGAGACGGCCAAGATGGCAGGTAGCTTGGAAAAAAATGGGAGCTCAACCTAAAACTTATTTGACAACAACATGGCTGCATCTTCTTTTCCTCAACTGCCAGTTCCTGTCAAGAAAAAAGTGGAATACCAACGGAGTCATGCCTACAGAAGACAAACCAAGAAATGGAGAACATCAACATGACTGGTGATATTGTTTATAATATTTAAGACTGTGTACTTTCGGATGAACAAATATTTGTTTTAAACAAGGGAATGACATTTGTTCTGAATGCAGGAGCAATATATAATGATGTAGTGTTAGAAATAATGTTCTTTACTAGAAATGTGTCTTTCAGATACATGTTTGGTAACAGTTTGACTGAATCAAGTTTTCACTTAAAACAGCCTAGTACATTTATACCTTATATGCATCCGGTTGTACAGACGTTTCTTAGAACATATGAAGATGAGTTACAACAGTTACTTAATAATGAACATAGAAATAAATATTACAACTTAACTGTGGCACAGAGGAGGGCATTGGATGCTTTGATAAATGACAATAAAATCATTATAAAGCCTACAGACAAGGGAGGGGCCGTGGTCATTATGAATCAAGAGTTTTATCAGTGTAAAGTTTTACAAATGCTGGCAGATTCTAATACATTTGTGAAGATTTTGCCTTTATATGTGAAAGTAGTAATTTTTGGTGTTAGAAATGTGCTAATGTCATTGAAATGTGAAGATATATTAGATGCAGAATTATTACATTTTTTCTGGCTTGAACATCCGGTTACACCTGAGTTTAAAGTACTCCCGAAGATCCATATAGATTTAAAGAATCCCCTGCTGAGACCAATATCTCGGGGAGGGGTTGGGCCACAGAGAATCTATCCATTTGGTTAGAATGCATTCTGAAACAATTATTACTACTGTATCCTAGGATTTTAATAGACACAGGTCATTTTTTAAGCATTCTACATGAATATTTAAAAATAGGAGATGACCATGAATATTTATTGGTCACGATAGATGTTAAAAATCTGTTTATGGTTATTGGAAATTACTTTGGTATTCGGACTATTGAGACAATATTGATTGAGAAGACTTTTGTTGTCAATAAAAATAGACTTATAATATAGTCACTTAGGTTAATACTTGACAATAATATTTTTCTATGTTATGGGAGTTATTATAAACAAAAACAAGGCATAGCTATGGGCACCCCATGTGCAAACACGTATGCTAATCTTGTTTTAGCATACTGGGAGGACAATGTCATCTTTAATGCTGCATGAGTGAAGGACACAACTATGCTATTACGCTAGATTTGTGGATGACAACGTTTTTCTTTCGAAGGGTACATCCACCGAGTTAGAACGATTTGTGCTCTACCTAGAGAGTAGTACTGATTTCTTGAGACTTACTCCACATTCTTCCTGGGAACATATAGATTTCTTAGTTGTACATTTGAGTTGTGACAACAGGGGTAATATACAAACATGTCTATATAAAAAGTCATACTGGAAGAACAGTCTCCTGTTTTACAATAGTATGCATCCTCGGTATACATTCAATAATATCATCAAACGGCAGGCAAGCAGAATACCCAGCTTATGTACCAATGATAATCAGTTTGAGAAGGAGCTTAATTATTTAAGTTCAAACTTGGTAAATATGGGATATAAGAAAGGAAAGGTAGATCATATAATAGAAGGAAGTAAAAGAAATAGGAGTAGGGCCAGACCTTGGTTCTCTGGAAGAGTGGTGCAAGAACGTACAGAGGCAGGAGACAATGTGACAAGTTTGAATCGAGAAAGTATACAGCGCATGATGTTAACATATAATAGTGATATAGGAGATATATGTGATATTGTCAAGTGGAATTGGAAGATTTTATTGACTGATGATAAAATAAGTAATATAGTGGGTCGAAATCCATCATTTGGTTTTAAGAGGAATAAGAACCTTAAAGATGTACTCTGTCAAGAAACTAAAAAGATACAAAGTAATATCAGTCATAAAAAAGGAACTTATAGGTGTAGGGGCTGTAAGGTCTGTCCCCAAATGTTAATTAATGATTCCTTCACACACCCGGTTACAAGGAAAATATACCATATGAATCAATATAATGACTGCAGAACATGTAATGTTGTTTATGTGGCCCAGTGTCAGTCCTGTATGTCCTTTTATGTAGGCAAGACAAATTGTATGCTGAAGCAAAGAATTTTGAAACATTTATCAGACATAAGGTTAAGACACCCGCACAATGCTCTTTATCAACATATGAAAGAGAATTTGGGACATGTTTTAAAATTTTTGGTACTGCAGATAAAAACTAGTGTAAGGGGTGGGGATTTGGTGAATTATACTGAATTTAGAGAAACCAAAAGGATTATAGAGTTGTCAGCAGATAGAGCCCCTGGCTTGAATGGGTTAATACCCCTGAAGCCAGCCCTAAAGATTAGGAGAGTGCAATACTGAAGTTTGATTGGTTACTGCTTATTACAAATGTTGTGTGTTAACAATGTATTTTATCTGATGAAGGGTTCAGACCAGAAAGCGCTTATCTGTTTTATCATTTTATTGTTTTATTAAAGTGAAGTACAGCCTGGTGGTTCAGCTGTCTGTCTTATATAGTTATACTGTGTTCTTAACCCTTAAATTGAGTAGCATAGTCTGGATACAGGTTTGCTGCATTCAGAGGTTTTTTTTTTTTTTTGCCTTCTGTGTTTCTGGCAGCCATCTTATGTTGGTAGGGTCTATCCTGTCTGCTAGTGAGAGTAGCAGGGCTGCCTGGACCTTGTCTTGCACAAGCTGATTGGTAAAGAAAGCAGGGACTAGCAGGATGGGCTAGATTTCTGTGTTACTAGAATATTCCATTTTTTATTGCATTTAAACCACACGTTTGAGCAGGGCACAGCTGTACGGCTTTTAACCATTTGCGAGGTATTCCAGCTACAAAGTTTCCCTTTGTAGCACTTGTGTGACCCCTAGTAGTGCTACTCTTAGACCTTCCACCCTTTACCCACTTAGTTCTCTCTGGCCTCTCTGTCTCTGATTCTGACAAATATGGATGGACAATTTCATACACTTTCTCCTCCCAGTCTGGTTGATACGGGCATCCTGAGACAGTGTAGCAACTGCCTCATGTACATGAACAACCCTCTACTACTACCACCTAGGAAAACAATTTGTGAGAGATGCAATTACATTAAGAACCTAGAGTCTCTCCTCTGTCCCTCACAAGCCAGAACACAAACACCACACCTCAAACACCACCCACACCTAAACGCATGCACACACACACACACACACACACACACACACATAAGCGGAGGTCCTCAAAAAAAAACATACCCAAATGAAAGAGACCTCCGAGGCAAAAACACACATGAACTACACTGCCCAACACACCACACCACACCACACCCAGTCCACACACCTGTGTCTCACAGCCACTAAAGTCTAAACATAAACCCAACATATTTATCATAGGAAATTCCATTGTAAGACACACAGATGTGCCCCTCACCAGGCTGGATAAGGAGAAAGTCACGATTAGTTGTTTGTCAGGTGCCATAATCTATCACATCACCCACGCACTCAAGTCTCTCAACAACAGGTACTGTTATGACTCTCTCATAGTCCATGTAGACATGAATGACTTCAGACATACCTCCCTGGACTATATGAAGAGAGACATGATCGAGCTCACTGAATATGTATCCCAGGCAGAAATGCTCCTATTCTTAAGCAACATTCTACCATCACCCAAATACAAACAGAAAATGATTGACTTTAACAAATGGCTTAGTTTCTGGTGTCATTCAAAAGGGATCCAGTACCTGACAGCCTGAGAAGACATGACTGACAAACTACAATGTTTTGCCAGAGATGACCTGTACCTGTCTCCCTTGAGCTTCAGGTTTCTGGCAAAAGCTCTTGCATCCCCCATAGTGCCTTTTTTAGGCAATGCTATGAGGTCAAAACTACCAACATGAAAATTTCATCAAAATGCAAATTAAGGGTCATGCTCCTAAACTCTAGGAGTCCAAACATGAAACTGCACTCATTGTGAGCATTCTTAACCCTGAAAGATGCAGGCATTTGTGCAATCACAGAAACCTGGTTCAAAGCTGCAGAGAGCACTCCAGCCATAACAGGTTACTCATCCTATCATACTTTCAGACCCCAAACCGTGGGCAGCAAAGCAAAAGGAGGTGGAGTTACAATATATATGCTATAAACAAACTCTACAACAGAAGAAAGAAACTGTTGCAAAAAAAGAGTAAAATCCCATGATTGGAGGAACTCCGTGGTCAGCCTCAGTAAGAAGCTGAGATCCCTCATAAAATCCTCCAAAGCTAGTTACGAAAACAAAATCGCCATTGATTCTAAAGACAACCACAAAGCATTCTATAGCTATGTCAAGAATCTCAATGGCAACACTCAGATCTGCTCTGTTATAGCACAATGGTACTAAATATACAGAACCAACTGATATTGCCAACATCCTAGCAGATAGGTTCAGTGCTAACTTTACCCCTCTCTCATCCCCTAAAGGGCCCATCTCTATACTGGAAGAATGCAAGGTACCTGTAATCACGGCTGCACAGGTAAAAAACACACTGTCCAAAGCCAAGAACACAGCATCCATGGGACCTGACAACATCCCAGGCTGCGTTCTACATGAACTACAGAACGAACTGGCACCACACCTAAGTACCATGTTCAATCATAGCCTCACTTCAGGCTTTGTGCCCGCTGAATGGCGCACAGCAATGGTTATCCCACTCCACAAAGGGGGAGCCACCACGGACACCGGGAATTACCGCCCCATTAGCCTGATGAGCATGGTCTGCAAGGCTATGGAGCATATCATCATGGAACTTATAAACAATGACGTTGGTAATCTCCAAACTCTGGACCCTACCCAGTTCGGGTTTGTAAAAGGCAGATCATGTCTCCTAAACCTGATAGACTTCTCTGAAGTGGTCACCAAAGCTGTAGATGAGGGTAAGATGGTACACACAGCCTATCTAGATCTCGCCAAGGCTTTCAACACCATCCCTCACTCTGGAATTATAGACAAACTCACTAAACTAGGTATAAATCCCTATGTCACAAGATGGGTTGCCAACTGGCTCACTGACCGAACCCACACTGTGAAAGTAGCAGACTCTAAATCCAACCTTCAGACCAGTGACAAGTGGAGTACCACAGGGTTCAGTCCTAGGCCCTCTCCTGTTTGGTATCTACTTCTCTGAAGTACAGGCTAACACAGAAGGTCTTTGACTAACAAGGTTTGCAGATGACTGCAAACTAGGAGCCATAATCAAATCTAACGATGTGGACATCCTACAAAAGGGCCTCACTGAAACAGATGCCTGGTGTCAAAGCCATGGCCTCAAGCTCAATGCCAAAAAGTGCATTGTCAACCCTTTTGGTAAAAACTCTGTACCCATGAACTACCACATAGGCGGTAGTCTACTTAACACTGAAAGTGTGATAAGAGACCTTGGGACACAGGTGGACAATAGTCTCTCCTTTGATAATCACATCTCCACAGTAGTCAGGAAATCCTTCTACGTGGCACACCTCATCACAAAAGGTTTCTCATCCAGGAAAAAAGAGGTAATTGTTCCCCTCTACTTATCACTCATTAGACCCATTATAGAGTACAATGCCCCTTTTGATATGTACCTCACAAGACATCTACAACAACTGGAAAGGCCACAGAAATACCTCACAAAGAGGATTACTGGCCTCAAACAGATGCCCTACGCAGACCGTCTCAAAAACTCCAGCTTTACTCTGTCGCATATCGCCTACTCAGAGGTGATCTCTGCCTAACATACAAAGCTATGTCAAACCCAGAGCTGTTGGACATGCTCCATGTAAAGAAATCCCAATCCCTCCAAGCTACATGCTCTAGGGACCTAAACCTTGTCACCACAATAAACAGAACATGCTGGAGGGATAGATTCCTATGTCAGAGACTTCCCATACTCTGGAATAAACTACATATCTATATCAAACAAAGCTCCTCATTAGCACTCTTCAAGAAAAACCTTGATGATTGGATGGGAGATAGGAAATTCACCCTGGGGATCACTTCTGTGGCTCTGCTCGACAGGGGCACAGGAAAATAATTTTCTTGGGTGGCAAAAGCCAGGGTACCATTTGGCTAGGCTTATATAGGCCCTAGGGCCAATAACCTAGTACCTACCTATGAACATATATATATATATATATATATATATATATATGGATTCACTTTATAACCTCGAAATACTGAAATATCGAATTTCAGTATCTCGAGACTATAAAACCAAATCCACAAAACACCGGCACAAAAAAACCGCAAAATTCACAACACCGAAAAAAACCGTACACACTATACCACACATACACCACAACACCCACATCACAACATAAACAAACAAAACTACACACATACACAACTCATACACACATCAGCAGGGGGCAAGGCCCCTGCTCTAACCCCCTACTTATATATACTCACTTCGAGATCGCACAAACACAAAACAAAAGCCAACTCACACACGCACATTCTCCGACCCCTTACACACACATCAAACACATCAGCACACTCACACACACTCTAACTCCCACTCAAAACCCTTAGAAAACACTTACCTGACATAACACCTACATCCACACACGGCACCGCGCACCATCAAAACACAATCCCGGACATTACGCAGCCTAAGGTCATAACAGCGAATTCGACATATATTCAAGTTCGCAATTATGACCTTTCGCTATTTTTAACATTCGGCTTTATAGTCTCGATATACTGAAATTCGACATTTCAGTAATTCGAGGTTATAAAGTGTTTCCATATATATATATATATATATATATATATATATTTTTTTTTTTAATTATTATTTATTTATTTATTTATTTATTTTACATTTGTTTACCGGGATAGTCCGACTGGATACATGTCCATTTTCAGAGGAGACCCAGGGAGAAAAGCTCCACAAAGACAAACTTACATAGATTACACAGAAGTTAGCAAACAATTATAAAAACAAAGTGATTGTATACAAGGGGTTTGTAGTGATTCCCTAGTAGGGACTCACAACTGTCATAGACAGAGAATTAAAAGTAAGAGACATCAGATTGGAAGCAGAGCTTGGTGATGTAGTTACAAGTTATGATAATTGCAGAATATGCTTTTAGTTTATAACTTAATCAGGGTTGGTACATGGGCATAGTCAATTCACTTTGAGATACTGTTTGAGGTTTTTTTTGAAGAAACTTTTGGAGGATTGTAGGGTTATATAGTTTGGCAACTAATTCCTGGTTTTGCCAATGAAGTTGGCAAACAGGGATTCACCAGCAGAGTTATTAGCTTTGTGGGTTTGGACCAGTAGTTTATCGGCTGACTGTAGGGATCTTAGATTG
Source organism: Protopterus annectens (assembly GCF_019279795.1). NCBI lineage: Eukaryota > Metazoa > Chordata > Ceratodontiformes > Protopteridae > Protopterus > Protopterus annectens. The sequence continues at coordinate 39,586,916 of NC_056732.1, forward strand.
CTATATGGCTTAATAATATTTTTAAGTGGGGGTATCCTCAGGGTGGTACAAAATTTTGTGCGCTATTAAGAGTTAATTGAATTGTATTAAGCTGGGCAGTTCTAGCCACTCTAGTTGTTTAAGGTTCTGGCAGTTGTGGGTTCTATAGGGGGAAATAGTGCTACCATTGTTAGATGTGACAGGGAATGAAAGTGTGGTAGATCTACTAGTGGGAGAGATAGTGGTACCATTGTTAGATGTGACAGAGAATGAAAGTGTGGTGGCTCTACTAGTGGGAGAGGAGTAGAAATTTAGTTTTATTGGGGTTCAGAAGTAGGCGTTGATTGGTGAGCCAGTTCTTGATAGTGTTAAATGTATTTTGGGTTAAGATTTGCAAGTTGGATGGGGAGGTGGCTGAGCAGATGAGAGTGGAATCATCTGCGTATTGGATGCAGGTGGCTTTAGTGATAGCAGTGTGGAGGTTGTTGATAAAAATAAAGAGTAGACCTAGTATAGACTCTTGAGGGACACCAAGTGTGAGAGATAACTGGCTGGAGAGTTTGCCCTGCCATAGTACTGCCTGCTGTCTACCCGTCAGGTAGGACTGGAACCACTGGATAGCAGGCTTGTTGAGGGAAATAGATTTTAGTGAAAGAATGAGAAGTTCATGGTTGACCATGTCAAATGCTTTTGATAAGTCAAGAAAGAGGGCAGAGGTTAGCCTATTGTCATTCCTGTTTTGGTTTATGGCAGTAGTAAAGGAAAGGAGGGCTGATGTGGTGCTGTGGTATGGCCTGAAACCATGCTGGGAGTTGGATAATAAGTTATTCTGTATAAGGCATTGCATTAGTTGCTAGTTTATACATTTCTCCATTATTTTGGCTAGTGGGGAAATAATGTCAATGGGTCTATAGTTGGATATGTCTGAGGAGCTACCACCTTTATGGAGTGGGATGACGTGAGATATTTTCCAGAGGGAGGGGATAGCATTTTCGGATAAGGTTCTGTTGATGAGAATAGATATGGGATATGCAATGGCATCTTCAGCTATTTGCAGGTACTCTGCATGGAGGAGGTCAGCAGCAAGGGTGGTAGGTTTTAGATTTTTTATATGTGTTTTGATAAAACTAGTGGATATTGGCTGGAAGCCAAATTCCAGGTGATTATTAGGTAGATTATGCATGTGGTTTAAGTTAGAAGGGGTTCGTTGATTTGCTAGGGATTGGATTGTTTCAGTGAAAAAGTTATTAAAGGCGCTAGCTATTGTCTCTGGGGAACTATGGGTATAGTTAGCCGGGGTTGGGGTGGTGGAGTGACCTGGACAAAGTAGTTGATTTAAGCCTGCCCAGAACTTTTGAGGGTTGTTGTGGTGTTTTTGTAGTAGATTTTGGTAGAAGATTTTTTTATCCAGTAAAATAGATTTTTTTGTATCATTCCTGAGTTGACAATATTTTAGATTGTCAAGTGGGGCTTTGGTTATTCTCCAGCTGGCCCAGGCTCTGTTTCTAGTTTTGATTTTTGCTTTGGTATCTTTTGTGAGCCATGGTGCTGTATTTGATCTAGTTTTTATTGTACGTGCTGGAGCATGGAAATCAAGGATACTTAGGAATTTAGTGTTAAAGTGATCTATGGCTTTCTCTAATGTTAGATTTTTTTAGTTTTGATCAGTCAACTGCTTTTAATTCATTTTGGAATATAGCAGCATCAACGTTTTTCCTGTTTCTAAATGTTTTATATTTGGGCTGGTGAGGGTTTCCTGCCTTATGTTTTATGATATAGGTAAGACAATGGTCGCTGAGGTCATCAGGGAGAGTCCCAGCTGTGTACAGTTGGGGTTGGTTATTAACTAGGATCCAGTCTAGAATACTTTCCTTGTTGGTTGGTTTGTTTATCATAGTGGGAGAGGTTATGGTCTGTTTAAACCCAGATAAGTTTATATGAGTGAGGGAGGGGTCAGAGGAGCAGGGGTGCCAGTCAGTGTTAAAATCATCAAGAACTATGGTTTCTTGGGGATAGGTAGTGGATAACCAGTAAAGGAGATCTTCTAGGGTATTTAGGTTGTTGCCTGGTGGAATGTATGCACAGACGATGTTCAAGTGTTTGTTTTGGTTAATCTGTAGCTTGGTTATGAGGAGTTCCACGTTATTAAATTGGGGAGGTTGAATGGTATCTCTATTAATGGTTAGAGTAAAGACATACACACCTCCAGGATGGTCAAATAGTATGATACACAGGAGACACTCCAGGTACAGTTAACCACTGACAAGACCCCTATTCAAATCATAGCTAGCTACAGGCCCTCATCCTTGACTCAGGCTAACCACTCCACCTATCCGGACCTCTTTGAATCTATCAATATTCAACCCTTTGCCCTGATCCTGGGTGACTTTAACTATCCAACCATAGGCTGGAATAACTACTCATGCCAAAACACAAATGCCCAGAGATTCCTTGATTTCATCAAAGCAAATGATTTGGACCAGCTATTTGACATCCCCACAAGAGGTGAAAATATCTTGGACGTGGTGTTAGCCAACATGAGTAACCACTGCAGTATCCCTACAGTGTCATCATCCCTGGTAAAATACCACAAAGCGGTCACTTTTGAAGTCACCATCTCCCTTGCTCCCCCTCCCCCCAGCTAGGGTCAAACAAAGAAACTTCTCCAAAGCTGATTGCAACCTCCTGAGGGAAGGTATAAACAGCTTCACAGCCCCTCCCCTCCATAGGAACTGGGACATATGTCCAAACCTACACCAAAGTACTATATGAGCATTTATATAGATACATGGAATCAGGAATACCCAACAGGAAAAAATCCTCCTCCTCAAGCAAGAGTAAACCTGTCTGGTGGACATCTGCAATAAATAAACTCTATAATAAAAGGAAAAAATTGCTGTCCAGGACCAAGAAGGAGCAGATTCCTAATTGGAAGCAATCCCTCCTTAGCCTGAACAAGCAAATAACAGTACTAGTGAAATCCTGAAAAGCAAACTTTGAGTCCAAACTGGCCACATCTACTAAAGACAATCATAAGGCCTTCTTCACATATGTCCACAATCTTAAAGGAAGCACTCAGATCTGCTCAGAACTGGTGGTCAAGGACACCACATACACAAACGCAGTAGATATAGCCAACCTGCTGGCAGACAGGTTCAGTGAAAACTTCACCCCTCTGTCCCCCCATGAGTAAATCAGGACATCCCTAACACCTGTCCCCCTCCTCTTATCTCTAGGGAGCAAGTCATCACTGCCCTCTCAAAGGCAAAAAATACAGCCTCCATCGGACCCGATAAGATCCTAGGCTGCATCCTACATGAACTCAGACAAGAACTTACAGTGCCATTAGGCACCCTATTCAACCAAAGCCTGAGTACCTGCTTCATCCCAGCCAAGTGGAGGACAGCCACTGTCATCCATTTGCACAAAGTTGGAATGCTCACTGTTCCAGAAAATTATAGACCCATCAGCCTAACTAGCCTGATGTGTGAGGCCATGGACCAGATTATCATGGACCTCATTAACAAGGACATTGGTGACTTCCAAACACTCGATCCCACACAGGTTGGTTTCGTCAAGGGGAGGTCATGCTTGTTAAATTTGGTTGACTTCTTTGAGACAGTCACCAAAGCCATGAATGAGGGTAAGATGGCGCACACCTCCTACCTTGACCTGGCCAAGGCCTTTGATACTATTCCTCACTCAGGTATAACAGATAAAATGAGGGTAAGATGGCGCACACCTCCTACCTTGACCTGGCCAAGGCCTTTGATACTACTCCTCACTCAGGTATAACAGATAAAATGAGGGTAAGATGGCGCACACCTCCTACCTTGACCTGGCCAAAGCCTTTGATACTACTCCTCACTCGGGTATAACAGATAAAATGAGGGTAAGATGGCGCACACCTCCTACCTTCACCTGGCCAAGGCCTTTGATACTACTCCTCACTCGGGTATAACAGATAAAATGAGGGTAAGATGGCGCACACCTCCTACCTTGACCTGGCCAAGGCCTTTGATACTACTCCTCACTCTGGTATAACAGATAAATTCTCTCAACTAGGCATCAATCCATATGCTACCAGATGGGTAGCAAACTGTCTCACTGACAGAACCCACCTAGTCAAAATAGGGGAAGCCACCTCAAGCAGTAGACCCGTAACGAGTGGTATACCCGAGGGATTGGTCTTGGGGCCTCTGCTGTTTGGGATATACTTTTCTGAGGTGGAGACCAAAGCCAGTGGGCTATAGCTGACCAAGTTTGCAGATGACTGTAAGATGGGCTGTCATCAATTCCCCTTGTGATGTGGACATCCTCCAAGAGGGTCTCACCCAAACAAATGACTTGTGCCAGGAACACAGCCTCAAACTGAATGCCAAAAAATGCATCTTCATCCCCTTTGGGGAGAGTAACATCCCTACAAATGATCACATTAATAATAAAGTCCTAAGCACACAATCAGTCGTGTTGGTCTTGGGCACCCAGGTTGATAGCAAACTGACTTTTGACCACCATATTGCCTCCATTGTATGGAAAGATTTCTACATGGCCACATCATTAGTAAGAGTATTTCATCCAGGGACAAGGAGGGCATAACATCCCTGTATTCTTCCCTTATAAGACCCATTACTGAGTACAATGCCCCTTTCAGCATATACCTCACAAAGCACATGCAGCAGCTTGAGAGACCACAGAGGTTTCTCACCAGGAGAATCCAGGGCCTCAAACCTCTACCCTACACAGATAGGCTAAAAGCCCTGTTCCTCTACTCAGTTTCATACAGACTCCTCAGAGGTGAGGTCTGTCTGGCATACAAAGCAATCTCTGATCCTGCCTTGATGGGAACTGCTGCACATCTGCAAGTCAAGCTATATTCAAGTAACCCGCACTCATGATCTCAACCTGGTCTGTGACAACAATAGGACTTGTTGGCGGGACAGATTTGTGTCCCAGAAACACCCCCTCCACATCAAGCAGAGTACCTTATTAACCCTTTTTAACTGCAACCTGGATAACTGGATGGGGACCAGAAAATACACCCCTGGGATTCTACTTGTCTCCCTGCCAGACAGGGGCATCGGGTGCTGACTTGTTGGAATATGGGATAAATTCTTGGTTAGGCTTGTAAGGGCTTCAGGGCCAGTAACTTCCTATGATCCTATGATCTCTGGTGACCCACTTCTGGCCCTGGGTGTAGAGGGGTCGGACTGCAAAGATAAGCAAATCATCTAAATATGGAAAATGTGGATACTCTGTATCCTGCACTGAAATATAACTGTAGCCAGACCCATTGTGAACAATCTTGGCACAGTGGAGATTCCAAAGGGTAACACAGAGAACTGATAATGTGATCCAGACACAGAACCTGAGAAACACCTGAAGTCTAGATGAATAGGAATGTGATGATACACATCTTTTAAATCTAGTGTTACCAGGAAACTTAAATGAGGAATAAGTGGCAATAGGTTGTGAAGTGACACCATTTCAAACTTGGGCACTATCACAAACAAATTTAGGAAAGAAAGATCCAGAACTTATCTCTAAGCATCTGCTTTCCTTGGCACTAGGAACATCCTTGAATAAAAACCTTTCCTAACCTTGAAAGGAGGAACCTGTTCTATCACTCTCTGGGACAGCATGTGTTGATGGACAGGAAGAAATAAGGGAGTCTGGTCTGGTGGATGAGGACTTACCCACTTGAAAAGAAACATATCCTCCCACTACCATCTGTAACCTTGATGAATGACCTTCTGAACCCTTTTGTCTGACACTGTCTGTTGCCAGAGAGAAAAGTGGAGATTCAGAATTTCTGTAAGGTAAAAGGAACTGCCAGTGTGGGGAAGAGACAAGGTCCCTTAAATAGTCATTCTGACTTGCTAGACTGTCCTTGGTTTTGGAGGGTTCCTGAATTCTTTTTGGACCCACCCCCGCCATTTCTTCTTAAATGTCTCTTTTTACAGCATTTTATTGAGACTGTTTTTTTGCCAAGATTGGATGATTAGTTAGAGAATCCCTTAGAAAATTTGGAAAAAGAGGGATGAAAAATCGTAGAGATTCCCTGAATCAACGTACTCCTTTCATCACACTTTTTGATTACCTCTACAGCAGAACCAAAAGTTAATTCTATATCCAGAGAAGACTTTAATATCGCATTTTTCACATCATCTAGGAGGTTCTGAGAACTCAGGTAAACCACCTCAAAACAGTACCAATGGCCACAATGACTAGTGGCTCTGTACAATGGAAAAAACTAAATTATTTAAAACAGATTTTTCCACACGAGAAGAAACTGCAGGTACAACATTCTTCATACTTTCACAATTAGTCAGAATAAACTTTAATATATGAGCCTCACAATTTAACATTCTGAAAATCAAAGTTGAAGAAGCATACACTTTTCCCCCATACTTATCAACAACCTTCCCATCCATTTCAGAAAAAGAGAACAAAGGATTAGTCTAGGTAAAATCACTTTAAATAACAGCTCTAGGAGAGTCTCTCTCTGATACCCTCCCTGTGAATATCAGAGAGATACCTTGTTGAAGTAGTTTATTCAGTTAAATAGGTAGATGGACTAGTGTTCTTGTGAGAGGGAGTGCCTTACTTACATACAAATACATACATATATACAAATATTTCAAGCACGGGGATTGATGCCCTTCTAGTCTGCCATTATACCAAAACGCTTGTTCCCATAATAAGTGTCCAGGCTCTTCTTAAAAATATCTAAACTAGTACTTGCTTTAATGTAATTTCGTAGTCTGTTCCATGCATCAGCTACTCTGTCAGAGAACCAATTGGTACACTTCGCTTTCCTTTACAATCTTCTACATAGGTTGTTTGATTCTCTAGTACTTTTTGATAGCCCCAAACATTCCCTGAGGTAGTTCTCTCTAAATGCCCTATATACCTGAATAAGATTTCCTCTTATATATCTGTAAGAAACACTGTTCAACTTCTGATATTTTAGTATTTCATAATAACTTAAATGTTCACATCCATGGATGCCCTTGGTATATTTCCACTGTACTATTTCCAGTTTACTCATGCTTGTTTTTTTTTACAGGGTTTCCATATTGTTATTCCATACTCAAGTTTGGGTCTAATGTAACTAACAATGACTTCATCATTTTTGACTTCCTAGACTTTTCTTGTACACTCGTCTTCCAGTGCAGAAAGTGTTTGTACAGGATTAACCTATTGTCAGGCACAGATAAGCTCAATATCTGCATGAACCAGAGAGTTGTATGAACTCCAGATTACCTCAAGGAGTGTTAGACCTCAGTCTAATGACACTGTTCCAATTTATGCCTTCAGTTGTGTCGAAGGGGCCTCCTCTGGTCCTTAAATGAACTCCAAATCCCTGGTCCCCACATAAGGAGCTTACAACACCTGGCATGTTTTTGGTTGCAAGAAGGTCAAAAGTATCTCCTTTCTTTATCTTCAAGTAGCAAACTACATCTCAGGCATTTGCAGTAGATGTCAATGTTGTGCTCTTCCTAGAAACAGTAAAAGTAATGCTAGTTCAAGACATGGCTTGTATTTTGATGGACACTTCTTAAACCTAGTGTGTGAATGCAGGATCTCACTTGTAATATTAAGAACAATGATCTCAACTGTGTGACTAGCATAAAAGATGAAAGGAATGTGTTTAAGTGAACACACATGCTTATGTAGTCAGACTATTATGCCATGATCAGGATGTTACAAAAGGAAAAAAATTACTGTATTTTGTATGGTGAAAATCAGTGCAACCAAGGGTCCATCAAGGACGGTCTTCATTGTTAGTTCAATCATATGCAGTGTTTGCTTAATTATCAAATTAGCTAAAGTAGTTTCACGCTTAATCATTTTATTAGTCAGTACAGAGAAAACATTTTTTAACATAATGTAAGAAACACAAAAATTACACACAGCACAGTATGGGTGATATAATACTTTGGTTTATTTCTTTGCACAGTGAGAAAATAATGCTCTATATACAGACATAATTAATATATTAAAAAGGGTCTGTTACACAAGTTTGACCATTCACATCTGCGAAGTGATACACGAGATGAACAGGTTTTGCAGTCTCTGATGATAAAAGGTGTAATGATATTAAAATGCCTGTCTCTTTCACTCCCAAAGTACCGTAGATCATTGCATACTACTGCAAATGTGAAATGGCTTGAATCAGATGAGACCGAATCATGCAGATTCACTTAAGAACAGATTTTGTACACATCTGATATCTGCATCAAGCCAGTCTAAGTAATCCTCACTTAGTATTGAGGGGTTGTTTTTTTTTTTAATACTCCCCAAGACATCAACCACAACTCAAATAAGCAGAGACACTATGAATACTGTTTTTCTGGAGCATCATTAAGAAACAGAGCGTCTAATCCTGTATCACCAAACTGCTACACCTACACGTTTATAATGTCTTATAACAGGCTTTAGCTACCTTCAACTCCTCTGTTTTTTTTTTAAACATTACCACAGAAACAGGAAAAACAACACAACTATACATTTTAAAAGACTGAGGCATACATTACATTCACTATTGTCCTTCATGTCAAAATATAAATTACTCTATAAAACTGTCTTTGACAAAATATATGACATTAACATAGATCACATATAATCATGACAGCATCAGGAGAGAAGTATTAATTTAAGAAGATGGCCTGAAATACACTCGATTTTTTCTTCTAAACCAGGATGCTTTGGCACACAAGTGAAAAGTAAGATCAGAAACACCATAGGTGATGCAGCAGAATCTTAAGATGACCACTCTCAATATACTTAAGAATAGGATTAACTTCATCAATTTCAATTTAAATATAAAAAATACTATAAATATAGATTTTATACACAAACAATAGTATAAAAACAGGTGATGAAAACACTAACTGAAGCCACACAGACTGCATTTAATATGTAGTTGACAGTCGTGTTTCAAATGAATTATAACATACAGAATAGTTTTAATGGAATTCTTGACATTTACGCAAACTTCAAAGTCTTATGATTTCTGCACATTAATGGGGGGGCAATGCAAATAAGAACAGCACATGTTTTATATTAACAAGAAGATGCCAGTCATAAATGCATGGACTGCTCCTCTCCAGACTTCAACAATCATCTAAAAATTTGGTAATTATTATGAGACTTGTTTGTAACACTCCTAGTAAACATCTATTCTTGTTTTATGGATTTTCAGAAATCTCTAAAAATGAGGAACTCCTTACAAATTAATTTGTTATGTGCATTATACTCCTTACAATTTGTTAGTGATAAAATCCATATGGAAAATACAAATTGCTTACTGTAATGCATACCCATACATTAAGGAAAATACAAACTACTGTTCAGTTTTGCATCTGGAAAAGTCAAAGTTGACACCATGCAGTAAACAATGTTTCCCAAGTTTAAAGGTGAGTGTCATCAAGCAGTTACTTAAAATAAAGGACTACCTGCATACTTTCCTATTTTTACATATATGATGCATTTCAGGGTAAGTGCCACTGCTACCAACTTGTGAAACACTACAGAATGTGTTAGTATACTCCCAACATATAACCTATAATCCATCATTCACAAATGAACAAAGTTGAGCTTCACATAATTTGCATTTAGTCAAAAACAGACAACATTGTTTACAACCAGATAGAGAAAAAAATGACTGAAAATCTAGATAAATGTAATAAAATATGAGAGATAGATATATGGGGCCTGTCCAAGAGGAGAGGCCAAAACAGATGGGGCTATTAGAATGACCTTGGCTTTGCTAATCTTGGCCTTTTCAAGAAATTTCAGGATAACAGGAAATGGAGGGAAGAGTCCCACTGCTTGTTCTGATGCCTGCATCCCTGGTGCAACCTCGTGATTGAGGACTAAGGGACAAAAACTGCATTTCCATGCTTGATCGCCCCATTTTTAATGCAACCCCAAATCTGGCATTGTCTGTTCTGATCTAAAGTAATCAATGGTTTAGACTATGGCAGGACAAAGTATTGAGTGATCTTCTGGAGGTGGACCACGATGTCCAGAAGGTGTAGAGGCGTGCCTTGCTGTTATGTCCAGTTGTGCTCTAATATGCTACAAAGGGATCTGGAACCACAAGTCAGCATTCATCTTGTTGATCATTCAGCCCAGGAAAATGCCAGAAGTTTATTTATTTTTGTTTTTTGGGGTAGAGCACTGATCTCAATGGACCTTTTCCAGACTCATCCCAGGATCAGTGTCTGGTTAAGTAACTTGCTCAAAGTCACACAGTTATGCAATGAAGGTTGAGGGAATAAAACCTTGCACCACTGGATCACAGAAAACAGCTTGTTAATAGCTCCTTAATCCTCTAAGCCAACTACTAGACAAACGTTAATGAAGAAAGTACAATGGAGGGAGATGCCTGATGCACATAGGCAGCTATATTATTTACACAGGAAAGGTCTGCAAAAGAAAAGTAACACTTGGGCTGCAATGGCTACAGCCCCCACTTTTACCTTCTTTTTTTGAGCCATTCTATGTTCCAGGTTGCCTTTGGACATGCTGCAGTGCCTGTGTAGATCTCACACCTATATTGTTATGGCAGACATTCTGTTGTCTGTGTGGTCGACAAGATGAATGTTGATAAGCCACAGGTCTGTTTTCACCCCACAGTTTGAAGTTGTTGCAATGGTGATGGACAGGTTGACAGACGAGATCAGACAGGAGTCCCCGTAGACTACGATGTTTGCAGATGGCATTGTGATCTGTAGTGAGAGTAGGGAACAGGTGGAGGAGACCCTGGAGAGGTGGAGATATGCTCTAGAGAGAAGAGGAATGAAGGTCAGCAGGACTAAGAATATATATGTGTGAATGAGAGGGAGGACAGAGGAATGGTGAGGATGCAGGGAGTAGAGGTGGCGAAGGTGAATGAGTTTAAGTACTTGGGATCAACAGTTCAGAGTAATGGTGAGTGTGGAAGAGAGGTGAAGAACAGAGTACAGGCAGGATGGAGTGGGTGAAGAAGAGTGTCAGGAGTGATTTGTGACAGACGAGTACCAGAAAGAGTGAAAGGGAAGGTCTACAAGAGGGTAGTGAGACCAGCTATGTTATATGGGTTGGAGACAGTGGCACTGACAAAAAGGCAGGAGTCAGAGCTTGACGTGGCAGAGTTGAAGATGTTAAGATTTGCACTGGGTGTGAAGAGGATGAGCAGGATTAGGAATAAGTATATTAGAGGGTCAGCCCAGGTTGGAAAGTTTGAAGAGAAAGCCAGAGAGGCAAGATTACGTTGGTTTGGACATGTGCTGAGGAGGGATGCAGAGTATATTGGGAAAAAGATGCTAAGGATGAAGCTGCCAGGTAACAGGAAAAGCGGAAGGCCTACAATAAGGTTTATGGATGTGGTGAGAGAGGACATGCAGGCGGTTGGTGTGACAGAGCAAGATCAGAGGACAGGAAGAAATGGAACCAGTTGACCTGCTGTGGCAACCCCTAACGGGAGCAGCCAAAAGAAGAAGAAGAAGTTTGAAGTTGTGGAATCTGGCATATGAATAACCTGAGTAGTACGACTCCAGAAGACACTGATTAATTTAAGTAATTCTGGAGTATTCCGGAATGTTACACACAGTCTACCTTAATCAGGTAAGTGGAGAAGAAAGGCAATATCTGCTCAGATGAGTTATCACTACTGCTAAGAACAACAGAAACACAGACAAAGAAAGGCCTTGCAGCAGACCTGCAAGTGGCATATATTGGAAGGAAGCTTAAATGTTACACAGTTTCCTTGAAAAATAAAAATATAGTAAGTACTTTAAGTACTTCTCAGGTGTACACAGGTCACCTAATCTTAGTTTTCTACAAAATAATGTGACCATTTATAAATATGAGTCTGAACAGGAGCTTTTGAGAGATGCACTGTATCTAGAATGAACTATCTGTTGCTAGTAATTTAAAATGCAATAAAAGGAAACATATAAATTGACAAGTAGCTACTAGTACTGACTCATCTTAAAGGGAAACAGCACAATTACCAACAGTCTGGTTCTGCAATCAGCACTGCAATACTCAGAATAAAAACCTTTGCTTTACAGTCAAAGCTGTTTTGATTATATTTTTTTGCAGAAGAAAAAAATATTCTGCCACTCATAACACAGATCTCAAAGCAGGGATGCTACCTCAGCATGAATGGAGGGCAGCCTGACAGTTGTGACCACCACCATTTATTAAGTGGCACCTTCTGTGGCATGCTGTGCACTTATATGGGATCATCAAATATTCTTCCGATCAAATTCCTTGATTCTCTGAATTCTGTCACTGAAACAGACAACTTGAATAACCGTAAACTTCCTGAACATCTGGCATCAGTGGATGACAGACTTGGCTATTACTTCTACATTACGATGAACAGGCTGCTTATCGTGGTTTCACAAAGGGTAAAGTTGGGTATGCCTGTAGTTCTTGGTGCTAAGGTGGGGGAAATTAATGTCTCCTGCCCCCACATGCAGAGACCACAAAGCTGATTACAATATGATACAACACCACCACGGCCCCTGCAGATAGGCTATGGCAGTTTTGGCACTGCAAGGAAAACTGTGTGAACGTTTACTCTTGTTTTGTGGTTTTGATGAAGCTGTCTTTTAGGGTTTTGTTTTCAGGGGTTTACAGATTCATTTAATGGGTTCATTTGGGACTGCCATTCCTTCCCATACGGACAGGTTAGTACTGCTAGATCTCAGAGCGTTTTTTTCTTGCTAGTTCTACTGTTACTGTAAAGGGTGGAGCTAAACTGTATGAGAAGGTGGATTTTATTCCTTTAAGCAAATAGGTTGCAAATTCCATGTTCATTCTCTGGCACTATATATATATATATAATGTGTTAAGTAATGAGGTGCGGCAGCAGTGAGAGTGTGGTATAACACGTTTTATACATATTATCCAGCCATTGTGGAGTTTTATTTTACTTATTTTGTCTAGAAACTAGGCTGTCTTGTTATGAATTGCAGTTGAAACTAATTCTTCAGTCTGTGGATGGGAGTGCAAAGAGATACTCAGTATTAAGATAGATTATACCTGATGATATATTTGGCAGAAACAGACTTCTATAATGTTTAGAAACAGCTCAGTTATGAAATGAAAAAGGAAAATGACAGCAATTGCTCACAGTCGAAAATTATCCAGTACAGCGGATTCACCTCTGGGAAAAAGTTATCAGTTGCCGTTACATTCAGTACACAAATGATGAAAGCATTTCTGGAAAGTGGTGCCAACATGGTTAAGGAATTCCTCCTTCCTCTTCATAATCATCAGGAGATTTAAAAGCCAAATCACTGGACTAAATCACCACTATCAAAGTGAACAGATAGATATGGATAATAAGCAGAGACAGCTATAAAGCGCATACAGAGTAAAGCGTTTATCACCCAGTGGCTGCCGACTGTCTAACACTTCAAAGTTGTACGCCATTATGGCTTAATTTCTGAATGGGAGTGGCAGAGTTTCTTTACTTTTCATAGGTATGAATTAGAAAATTGCTTTCACATATTCTTGGTTGTACATTTCAGATAAAAAACTGCCAGAAAGACTTGCTTTTGCAGTGACCACTGTTTTTGGTGCAATTTTCCAAAAGTCATTGAAGAGTGAAATTATTCTAAGATATCTTTGGTGAGTAACTGAGCTACTATTAATAATGAATTTAATATTTTCTTAGTCATTACTTTAATTATACTTATCAGTGAGATTCCCATTGGGCTACCTTTTAAAATACTTTAAAGATTATTCCTCTTCTATCTTTTTTAATAGAGAGTGAAACAAACTAAGAAATCATAATTTACATCTCAGGAGGCTATGTTCTTTGTAGCTACTGAGCAGTCTGGTAAGGAAAGACTAGTTAGAGGTGAAGCAGCCTGCACCAGACAGAAGTAAAAAATCATCCATTCCTTTAAGAAAGAAAAATATCAACTGTATTGTCAGGAGATTAAGCACTAATCATTTTCAGATTAAAGTGGATGGGTCCCCCATACTGCGGAAATAAAAAGAAGGGGGGTCCAAACCAAAGACAAAATGAAAATGCAGAAAATGCAACAAAAGTGCGTACCTGTAATGGAATGAGTGACACATGCAGTCAAACCGCAATGGCTTAATTAGGTTGGTACCTATAACATTCAAAGCCTTGCAGATGAAAAAAAAATCAGACATTCTCATGATGTTCAAAAGACATAAAAACCACTTTAGAAATGAAAACAAATCCCTTAACAGAAAATATCTAGAGAAAGGGTGTTGGACCAAACATGTCTAGTCCATGGAAGAATTCAATGCACTTGGAAGTACAACAGGCCTTTCCTTACTCCTCCTCAATGGCTATTTCCTGCAAGATCAACATAATTTTTCACAACAAGGGTACACAATTGTGTGATAACTGCAGTCACTTAGTCTACATTACACAATAAAAAAGAAGAAGCCTAGTTATGAAGTATAGGAGTAAACACACCAAGGCAAATGTCCAGAAAAAATGTAAACTCCTAAACTGCTAAAACCACACTGAAGGAGCTAAAAAGCACTGTAAAATCCAGTATAAATCCAATGCTCTTTATTGTAGGTAAGCACTTTTGCAACCAGCCCTGGTTGGTTCCTCAGACCAAAGAGGATTTATACTGTATTTTACAGTGTTTTTTTTGTTCCTAATGTGTGGTTTTAGCAGTATTAGGAGTTTACGTTTTTTTCTGGACATTAGTCTACATTACAGGTGACTGTAAGTGAAAAAATGTATTCCACCTGTTGCATGCAACAGTAAAGTGGTCACTGAATACAGTTTCAGTTCAATCTGAACATGAAAAAAATACTGTAAATTTCAAAACAGAAAATAAATGTCTAACACTAACAATGACAGCTGGATACCTTTAAAATGTGGTCCAGGAAAGGGCACAGCAATAGAACATATGAATAAAATGATCGGACGTTATTTTCTAAACCAAAATGATGCAAGCACTTCATTCAATCGTTCTATAAAATTATTTGACAGTGCATTTGCTCGTAAGCATACTGAGATTTCAAATGAAATTCA
The DNA here is from genome assembly GCF_019279795.1 of Protopterus annectens. NCBI lineage: Eukaryota > Metazoa > Chordata > Ceratodontiformes > Protopteridae > Protopterus > Protopterus annectens. Next base: position 39,601,929 of record NC_056732.1, read on the forward strand.
GAAGTGCACATTTGCCATAAACTTACTGACATTTCAAAAGAAATTTAAAAACAAAAAATATATATCAGCTATGTATCTCTTAATGTTTTCATTTCCATTGGTTTTATTATAAAAAAAGCAGTATGATTGAATATTGACTTTCTTTACACCACATGGTTTCCTCTTGCTCACATGGTGCAAAGATCCTCACTTGTGATGTCACAGTCATTTAAATTAAGGAAACAAGGTACCAGAAACATTACCATTACTTGAGGAAACACTTGTACTAGGACCATCTTAATCAAGAAACTATGTAATATGCAAATCTGAATTTCAGTAAAAAGTAAAAATAAATGAAGGAATGCTGCCTCAACAATGTAATGACAATATTTCCAATACAGACTCTGCAGACTTGAGGTCACAATGACCTCTCTCATTAGAAGGTTACAAACAGGATGTATAAAGTGCTAAGTAATGGCTGTCATTCAGGTAATGATGTCACTGCATATCGCAACATAACAGTACCACTTCCCTTCTGAAGTGATACTAGCCAAACACAGTCAAACCTATTTCACATACTTCATGCAATGCAGAAATGTGTCTCAGTGGTTGAGTTCTGTTTTACAGCTCTGAGGGTCAATCCTAACCCCCAGTCACTGTATGGAGTTAGCGTATTCTCCAGGTATTCTGTCTCCTATTTTCCAAACAAGTCAGCTAACTGGGTATTCCAAAGTGCCCATATACACAGTGCAATTATCTTTGCCCTTGTTGTCCAGGTAGTGGCTGAAAAGGGCCCACAATGGACCAATTCACAGTTAACAAATAAATTAAAAAATAAATAATTATATGGATGACTATAAAAGCAAAACAGGTAAAGGCAGTTTTATCACAGCAGAGCTAGCCACCCAGTGGTGTGAGCACTGGTTCTAGCCGATGGTCACTGTGATACCCTGACCCCATGTACAAAATAAGAAAAAGGCTGGGACTGCTGTGATATGATGTCATGTAAAGGAAGTCATAACAGTAGATGAGCTGTCTGTAGCATGGTTGAGCGACCCCAATTACTGATAGACAGAACTGAATTCAGGCTACAATAATAACAGTTAGTAAAAACAAGCCAATAGACAATATGTGTTATTCTGTGAGACTATCCTGCAAAGTGTTTAAACTCATCTACGTTACAACTGATGCACATCTGTGCTAATTCACTGGTTTACGCCATTCCTGCTCAAATATTGACATTATTGTGTACTGAAGGCCTCATATCTTTCTGAGAGGAGACAACTTTAACAGCAGTTCAAACAGATCACAAAAAATTAATTCTTATGCCAGCTGCTAAGGAGCTTACATGCCATAGTTACTGATACACTGCTCACAGCTATAACAATTTAATGCAGGGATGGCTTAATTTGATTTCAAGCATACGGGATTAAGGAATGAACAAAACATACCCTTATAACAATGTCATCAGCATAACTGAGAAACCAAACCCATGTGACAAATTACATTATTTACATCATGAAAACAGTGATTGTAATACTGCTGACTGCAGGTCTAATTACTGCTTTAAAGCATATTACAAGTAGTAGACATGCCATGCGCAGAATTCTCTCAATGTCTAAAATCAGGATATATACAGAGTATCTTCATACTTAAAAAAAATCAATAAAACCCTAAGTAAATCCATTTCAAAGAATGCAGCATTGTAGGACAGAACTTTAAAGTTATATGTGGAAAGAAGGAGCAGGTAATACATGCACTCAGGCAGCTGCTTGGCATCTTTGACTGAAGAGGACTTCGACGATGCTTGGATCAGCCAGAGTGGAAATATCTCCCAAATCTCTTTCATTACGGGCTATCTGCCTCAACACACGTCTCATTATTTTACCTGCATATAAAGAATGAAAACAACTGTCAGATCTTGTACAATAAATCAGGATACTACTTATAAAAGACAGTACAGGGAAAGCATGTTTCTTCCTTAAAAATCGGCAACAATTTCAAATAACTAATGCATGATATCTCCCTCATCAGATGTGCAACTATACTTTTACTGTAGCCCGCTAAAGAATATTGACTGTTTCCTACATATCTGTAGCCAGTGTGCACCAGTACAGATTCATGTTATATTCCACAGAACAACATGTTCTTGGTTCCACCAGATACCATTTTGTCGTGAGTGCTATAAAAAATTAAATCTGCCGTAAGATGCTGTAAACTAGGAAACCTCAGAAATTTTAATTCTAGAAATGCTTACTGACAAGAAAGCATGCAGTTGTGTGGATAACAAAATGAATGCCTGACTGCGTTTTTCTTTTAGTTCCCTTGAAACTGTACCAGTTTTGGAAGAGTGAAAGAAAATCCATCTCCACTTTTATGGATGCCAAGGAAATAATAGCTGCAGGCTACTAAGATGAACACCTGGATGAATCATTAAAGTAAAAACTAAAATGTATGTAGCATATTACACTTAAGTATTTACCTTCAAAATATTAAACATGTGAAAAATAAAATAAGACATATATGAATATTCCTCAAACAAGCCACTGCATATTTTGATGCAAAAACTGGTAAATGATATGATAAAATTAAATCCAAATGAATATCAGCAATGTATAGAATGATGTGCATATGTTCTTCTGGATTGCTAAATATCTTTACATCAGATGTCTAAACATCACTAAAACAGCAATAATACATGATAATTCTGCATATGTACTTTTAAAAAACTTAACTGTAAAACATTCCATGTGAAGCTAATAATGAAACAATCATCGTCTTATAGCGATAATTAAACAGGAAAGTACTAATTATCTTCCCAAAACGCCTGATCACAGCTAATATAAGCAGCTTAATAAACATAGAGCAATACTGGCTCCCTTACATTATACAGACGTGTAATAACTGCATAATATAGTATACAGCAAGTTCTACCTGTGCTGTTAGAAGGTTTTCTACTTTATAATACACCTGTCATCTCTTGCTAAGTTTCAAACATGGGTGCACCGATACACAATCACATAATGAAATTAAATATTGCACAAAATAACTGTTATGTCAAAACTGCATATTCTACTCAGAAAACTGACGTGTGTAAAGAAGTACAATAGCACAGAGGACTACAGCCCTGAGCTGTTAATGAGCTTTTTGCTGTACCTATGGTACACGGTTTGTTTTCAACTGCATTTCCCTACTATGTGACTGAGCAAGTCACTTAACCAGACATGGTCAACGCTGAAAAAGGACAGCTGTGTCATGTGGGCTTATCCCATCAACAAACAAGGGTGGGTGTGTGTGTGTGTATATATATATATATATATATATATATATATATATATATAAAAACACACAGTGGATATAAAAAGTGTAAAAGTGTACACACCCCTGTTAAAATGCCAGGTTTTTGACATATAAAAGTGAGACTAAATAAATCATTTCAAAACTTCAAAGCTTCATATTTTGATCACCACATGGGTGCTTCAAAGGTGTGGAAGACATTTCCATTCACTTTCTTTCTGATCCTGAATGTGCCCCATATTTCCTAATGGTGCAGTCCTGTGACTATAACTCATGCTCCTACCAGGCAAATATCTTGTTGATGTCTAGGCCCTAAGCTGGAAGCCCTTTCCTGGGATGACCCAATGGCCTCCCCTCAGTCAGGGCAGAGAGACCATTCTGCCTCTGAGAAGAAGACAAAGAAGGGAATACTTGAACCTCAGATATTCCTGACCCATGAAAGGTGATTTAACAGGCCACTCCCAAGGACCGTTCCACTGACCTTGATCTCCAGCTGTTTATCCGGGACTTGGGTGGCAAGTCAGTATTCATCCCCAAAGATGTAAGCTTGGGGAAGCTCTTGTTCTGTTCCCCTACTGTCTATTCAAGTGGCAGAAATTCAATGAGCGTGAGCCCTTGTAAGTCAAAAAGGAGTTTATGACATGCACTGAAATAAATAGGACATGCTGGAGACACAGATTCATAACCCAGGAGGCTCCCCTCTGGAAAAATCCCAGTCCAGGTTAGGCAGCAGAGCTCAGTGACTCTGACTCTCTTCAAGAGAGATGAGTATAATGAACTTACCCACCAAAGGACCTAATGCCATGACCTACCCTGTAAGCATTAATCCTTGTGGCGAAGTTCCAGCCTGATGCTCAGGATTGCTGAATGGGCACTTCTAGTCCATAATTAATGGTCACTCAACTGCCCACCTCTTTGAATGCAGTGGCCAGAAGCTTTTCTCTTCATCACTGTTGAGTGGCAGCATTGAACCGATGGCAGTAATGATTGTCTGGCATCATTCTTCTTTTGAAGATGGAACAGGTAATGCTACCAGCAAAAGTTCAACTGCTTGAAATATTGGCAAAATAGTTTGAAAATTCACTTTCTGAACCAAAAGACAATCCCTGCAGTCAATTTTGCTGGAAAAAATAAAACTCAATGAAAACAGAACAAACATTAAAAGAAGTGTTTTTGCGGTGCAGCAAGCCCCTTTGCATCCCTCAAATCCCCAGTAACTTAAATATACCAATGCCAGGATTTCACAATACCTGTGAAAAGGGGAAAATTTCCCTGTCTCTGGTATCCAGCAATCTCACAAAAATACCAGTCTCCCACTCACTCTTTTCAAACATCCCATTAGAAGAGTTTACTCATAACAGAATGCATTTGAAAACAAAGACATTTAACCACCTATGGTCATACCTTTCAACTCTACAGATTTTCGCAGAATGTCCAGATTTTTGCCTCATATTTTTGATGTGTTCCTCCTAAAATCTGTACTTTTCTGGCAAATAGCTGAAGATTGAAGTCATTAAATAATGACAAACATTTGAGCTTAAGACTCCACATTCTTTAGAAAAGTCATGCTAATGCAAAACCTATTATTCTATTAACTTTCTAAGTTTGTAAGAGCAATATTTAAAATCTATCCCTATTTGTCCCCCCATCATTTTAGGCTTTGTCCAGATTTTTTACTCTAAAAGGTTGAGAGGTATGCCTATGGTATTCCAATAAATACAAAAGTGGATTACCCCCTTATCATCGAATCGCTGAATGCATGCTAGTCAATTCAAAACTGAGTGGTGTAATTTCACTAAAACTTTAATCAACTGGGGCACACTGAAGACAGCAACCTTGCTAATGTGTTATCTCAGAATTAGTGTATGCCTGTGTATGTGTACATATGTATATGTATATATTGTATATGTATATGTATATTATATACATATGTGTGCATGTATACTGATATTGATTCAAACACCTAAATCCTGACATTTACAAAGTCAACACCAAAAAGATTGACTTTGCAGACACCAACATACTACTAACAATGTGCCGATCGACAATCTGTGTGCATGCAAAAACATAAAAAACAAAAATAATAAACAAATAATTTTTGCAGGAGGGCAAGCTCTCTTGCACCCCCTTGATAATGAAATATACTGTATATTTCCCTACCCCGAGAACTGTGCGATCTTGCACATCTGTCGATCATCTGTTTAGTTGGTCAAATTTTTTGGATAAACAGATATTGATCAAAGGAAGAGCTGACCAAATTATGTCTACATATATACATAGCTACAGAGAGAGAAGTTGGATGCAGAGCCATATGGGAAGTATGAGGCTTGCACCTTACAAAACATTTGTTTGTTTTTTTTTTTTTTTGTGTATTGGCCAGACCTGTTTAAACATTAATTTTCATCCCAAATAAGAGCAACATTTCCTGTTTGGATCTCCATTACTCTGGACCATAAATGAGAAATGGTCAGTAGTGAGGGTACTCTATTTTAAATCACTGTAAGAAACTAGCGCATACAGTGCTACAGGTTTCCATGAAGGATACCAACTCCTTCAAGTACTTTCTTGGCATTTTTATAAGTGCTGTACTGAATGAAATGTCATTTGGACAAACATTACCTTCAGTGAAAAAAGTGCCTTTTCGTCAAATATGGTTGCTACTGAATTTACAAAAGTCTGTGACTTCAGAGTTGGGATTTTAGCCGGGTTAGGATTAAGACTTTGTTTTTGGTTATTTTTAGAGAAATATTTATAGAGTTAAATTTAGGGTTATGTATAAGATTAAGGTTACATTTCATTTGGTTATTTTTAGTGTTAGGGTTGGGGTTAAGTTTAGGGTCACATTTAAGATTAAAGATAGGTTTAGGGCTAGGTATAAAGTGTAAGGTTGGGATTACTTTAGGCTTAGTATTAAGGTTATACTACAAGGTGTCTGGGATGTTCAGATTATGTGAGGTAAAAGAGGCTTTGCTTTCCACAAGGTATACAATGTCTAAGTCTGTAAAGTATGCATTCTGCAATTTTCCATGACAATATGACTTTTCAGTGAACATTCATTTTGATGCAATACTATTTTGTCTTTACTAAGCTGCCTTTGATGAGTTTGTTTTGAAAGAAAAGCTCTTGACCTCTGTCTTGCTTAGTGCCCACCATGTAATTTGAAGGTATAAATAAAACAGCTAACTAGCATCCTCAGAAGGTCAGTGTGTTACATCCACACTGATTAGCCTGGGGTATTTTCAGTATCTGGATTTACGATGGGTCATCTCTTCCTCTTGCTTATGAAGTCCTCTGTAATATGCTATGACTGAGGTTTGTTCAAGTAATTATGACTGTTCTAACCTAAAGTTCACTCACTGTATCTGATAATGCAAGTAGGTGTGGTCTCCTTAAAGTTGCTGTTGAAGCCACTGTCTTAGATGGATCACCTCTACACAGATCAGCCAATCCTGAGCTGGGTACATAAAGGAAAATGCATAATATTACAAGTAATGACCTAGAGCCGACTTTTGACAGGTGGCCTCTGTAACACAATGCAGATGAATATGAGCAGTTATAATAACTCTATCACTGTGTTCTGGATCAGCTTATCCCATAGTATGTACATCCAGTCTTGACGGATGTATGACAGGCCTGGTACAATCAACAGCTCTACAGTTTATGGAACATCTTGTCTTCTCATTGAGAAATGTAAACTGTATAAACACTGCACAGTTCTCTACCTTGATCGCTGCCCCATCAAATCAACCAGTAGCGGTGAACAGCTTACACACTCCAAAATGTCTCATTAACCAGAATGATTTGTCTCTACCTGACTGTGAAGCTGCTGCCCATTTTTTGTGGACTGGCCTAAACTGATAAGGCATGAAACTCCTCAAAGATCACCCAATATGTCCTAATTGGTTGGTATGAGTGTTTCAAATGAATATCTGAGGTCATGAGCTCAGTTTTTGGTCTATGTCTCAAAATATGTGAAGCAGGCCCTGATACAAGGATTATTGCCTTGTTCTGTTTGAGTTTGCTTTAATTTCTCCAAGTCTTTTGGGGTTTTAATACCATGACGGGAATGGACCCCATTCCTAAGTCAAAGTATGATTAAAGTTTGCAAAATTAGTATTGTTTCAATCTTTGATGTTTGCCAAAACTGCTCTTCCCAGCCTCTGCAATGTGCCTAGAATTGACTCCTCCTGCAATTCATATGAAGTTACATGTATCAGTAGCATACCTACATAAGACTGTAAATTCTTTTTTATAAAACAGTGTAAGAAACTTCTCTGTGTGGAAGATTTTCAGTCCATATATCTCTAGTTAATCGCTGTATATTAATCAGATCAGACAATAGTAGTAGAAGTAGTGAACGTAAACTCGTCTTAAGTCAAAACAAAACAAAAAGTAATAATAGAAAATATATAATTGTACAGCATTACTAAGTATTCAAAAGTAATCCAAGTATGGCAGGCAGTCTGTTTCCAGTCGAAAATCCTTTATTATGTACACAGACAAGTGATCCAAGTAAAACAAAAATAGAGTAATAATTTCCTCACAAGCTTTCTAAATATATATATACTTTTTATCAGGCATGGGAGTAGTTTACTGTGCTGTAAACAAAGTGATATTGGTACACATGTTAAATTCACATCCCTTCCCCCATCAGTGTGACATTCGAGCTGGTCCTGCCCTATATAGTAGCTGTCATAATAATATATAACCCTAATGTACTTTAATGGTACATCTTATTTAACCAAATTATTAAGTCTGTGATTTTATCCAAGGCAATATACTACATGGCTGGAAATATATCAACCTTAGTTCATTTGGCAATCAAAAAATATATATAAATGTATACATATACATTTTGCATGTAAAAATCAATTTCTATTTTCATAACCTATTGTTAACAAAGATCGCTTTCGTCCTTCTAGACTTCTTCAGGTCTGTGTACAAGAACCCTAAAAACCTATATAATTGTATAATTAGTTAGTATTGTTATTACACATCATTTTGAATAAAGTGGAAAAAGAACCAGAAAAAAATAAAAATAAGAAAAAATGTATGTATGATGATGGAAACAAAATATACACTTAAATTTCAACTGATTTTAAATGGTATTTAAAACCAATTTGTAGAATAAAATAAAATAAAATAAAATACAATTAGTCATGTAAACAATGTGGCAATTTTCTAAGTTCCAGTGCACTTTTAATTGAACAGTAGTAGTTTAGTCCAGGCTTCCTAAAAGAGTTCAGCTTTAATTGCCACATGAGTTTATGTTTCTCCAGAATATTCGGGATGTCTCCTTCAAGATCACACATGTCTATGTGATCCAGGATCTGGAACTTAAAACCTTTGTGTCTTTTATGAAGAGAAAGGTGTTTGGCTAGTGCATTATTTTTACATCCAGAGCGGATTTCTGACAGATGACATGAAATCCTACGCTTGAGTTTATTTACAGTCTTGCCCACATAAAATGCATCACATTCATTGCACTGTGCCCTGTAAATTACTTTTTTAGTGTTACAGTCACCCCCTGCACTGGTTTTAATGATCTTCTTTAAGTAAGGGCAATAAAAACTATCACCTTGTAAATATACAAAATGTACAATTAGTTTCACATCTTTTAGTGCTTTTCTCACATGGTCTAGGTTTAAATTCAACAAAACTTCTAATGTTCCTGGCCTTCCTATAAACAAATGATGGGGCCTCACCTAAGATGTTAATCAGAAAAGGGTTTCCTTTGACAATGTCACAGTTTTCTTCAATAATATTTTTGATACTGTGATAATCCAAAGTGTATGTCAGGATGCAGCTAATTTTGCATTTGTTATTCTCTGTGGAATTACTTAACATTTTTCTACTGGGGAGGTTGAATGAAGGTGCTTCAGTTGTTTTCAGTTCTATAATGGGTTCCATAATGTTTTTTAACATCTGACTTTCATAGCCTCTCACTAGTAAATCATTTGCTAAGTTGTTCAGGTTTCTCAAAACTGGTTCCATCTCTGTGGTAAATCGAGCTAATCTATAGCCTTGGGACTTCACCACATTATACTTGTTTTTTGTAGGATGTAGACTTTTATTGTGGAGTAATAAGTTAACCCTCATTGGTTTTCTGAATAGATCAGTGGTGATTCTGTTATTGTTGGTGTCCTTGGAAATCTGCATATCTAAGAAAGTGGTTGAAGTACAGCTATGGGAAGAGGTAAACTTCAGAAAGGGGGGTGTTTGATTGAGGTAAGTGATAAAATCTCCAAGCTGCAAGATGTTACCTTCCCACACAATAAAGATATCATCAATAAAACATAAATAGCATGTGATATGCTGCATGTAATATGTGTTGTTTAACACAAAGTCCTCCTCCCATTTGCCTAGGGCTATGTTAGCTATGCTGGGAGCCATGGCAGCCCCCATTACTATACCAGTTTTTTGTTTGCAGTTTTTGCCATTGAAAGTAAAGAAATTGAAGTCCAGTACAAGATTAATGAGCTTGCTTAACTTTTGCAGTTGTGCCTATATACCCTATGTTTCTTAAAAAACTCCATAGCTGCTATTATACAGTAATTGTGAGGGAGCACTGTGTACAAGGATTCCACATCAATAGTTACCAAAATACTGTCAGCTTCCACTGTAATTTTTTTTTATGTTTTTCAAAAAATCCATTGAATCTCTTATGTATGACTTATTCTTTTCTGCCAGAGGTTTCAGCAAGTAATCAAGGTAAATGGATGTGGCTTCAGTAAGGGAGCCTCCACTTGCTACCACCGGTCTATAAGGTGGGTCTTCTCTGTTTTTGTGTGGCTTTGGTATTTCAAAAAAGTAAGGTAAACGTGGGCATGGGCTCCATAAATAATTATAAAGATTTTCAGTGATAAGTTTTTCTTCCCATAATGTAGTGAGATTAGTGTTCCATAAATCATACGCTCTTTTTATGTCATCCATGGCAAATAACTCATAAAATCTGTTATCCTCCAGCATGTTCTCTATCTTTTGGTTGTAGCTAGTGGTATCAGTCACAAGTATACCTCCTCCCGTGTCTGCCTTCATTACACACCTGGATTTATCATTGCCTAGCTCAAGCAATGCTTTTATTTCTCCCTGTGTTGTTATAAAGTTTTTTCTTCGGAGGTTTTTTTAAGCAGTTTCCTGATATCCATCTCACATTTCACTTCGAAAGCAGCTAGTGTTTGATGTAGTGGTGGACAATAGCTGCTAGGCCTTTTTATAGTTTCACCAATAGGCTTATTTTCAGTGTCATTACTTTTGCCATGAAACTGTACCCTTAAGTTGAGCTTCCTCACAAACATTTTAAGGTCTATCAGTACTTGAGCAACCTCACTCCTGCAGCTTGGTACAAAAGTAAGTCCTTTGGACAACACACTTTTTTCCTCTTCAGTCAGTGCTTTAACAGAGTGGTTCCGGATAAGTGGAGCAGCTGTTATTGTGGTACCTGTTGTTGTTATTGTACCTGTTATTGTGGCTGGTTCCTCCATCTGAGCCTGGGACCTGGGTTGTAGTCGGGGTTCAGGTCGGGATTGCCTAGATATTGTATTTCCCTCACCCCTGTCCACTGTTTGTTTCTCCTGTCTCCCTGGGAGATCGTGGATAGAGTATGAGACCTCTGGAATTCCTCCTCTGCTTTCTGGAATCTCGGTGGGTTGTAGTAGTATTCCTCGCTGTGTCTGTGGTATGGGGGGGGGACCTCTGCTTCCTGGAATTCTTTACTTTCAATGGCAAAAACTACAATCAAAAAACTGGTATAGCAATGGGGGCTGCCATGGCTCCCAGCATAGCTAACATAGCCCTATGCAAATGGGAGGAGGACTTTGTGTTAAACAACACAGATTACATGCAGCATATCACATGCTATTTATGTTTTATTGATGATGTCTTTATTGTGTGGGAAGGTGACACTTTGCAGCTTGGAGATTTTATCACTTACCTCAATCAAACAACCCCCTTCCTGAAGTTTACCTCTTCCTATAGCTGTACTTCAACCACTTTCTTAGACATGCAGATTTCCAAGGACACCAACAATAACAGAATCACCACTGATCTATTCAGAAAACCAATGAGGGTTAACTTATTACTCCACAAAAAGTCTACATCCTACAAAAAACAAGTATAATGTAGTGACGTCCCAAGGCTATAGATTAGCTAGAATTGCCACAGAGATGGAGCCATTTTTGAGAAACCTGAACAACTTAGAGAATGATTTTCTAGTGAGAGGCTATGAAAGTCAGATGTTAAAAAACATCCTAGAACCCATTATAGAACTGAAAAGGACTGAAGCACCTTCATTCAACCTCCCCAGTAGAAAAATGTTAAGTAATTCCACAGAGAAAAGCAAATGCAAAAATAGCTGCATCCTGACATACACTTTGGATTATCACAGTATCAAAAATATTATTGAAGAAAACTGGGACATTGTCACAGGAAACCCTTTTCTGATTAACATCTTAGGTGAAGCCCCATCATTTGTTTATAGGAAGGCCAGGAAAATTAGAAGTTTTGTTGAATTTAAACCTAGACCATGTGAGAAAAGCAGTAAAAGATGTGAAACTAATTGTACATTTTGTATATTTATACAGCAAGGTGGTAGTTTTTATTGCCCTTACTTAAAGAAGATCATTAAAACCAGTGCAGGGGGTGACTGTAACACTAAAAAAGTAATTTACAGGGCACAGTGCAATGAATGTGATGCATTCTACGTGGGCAAGACTGTAAATAAACTCAAGCGTAGGATTTCATGTCATCTGTCAGAAATCCGCTCTGGATGTAAAAATAATGTATGAGCCAAACACCTTTCTCTTCATAAAAGACACACAGGTTTTAAGTTCCAGTTCCTGGATCACATAGACATGGGTGATCTTGAAGGAGACATCCCGAATATTCTGGAGAAACATAAACTCATGTGGCAATTAAAGCTGAATTATTTTAGGAAGCCTGGACTAAACTACTACTGTTCAATTAAAAGTGCACTGGAACTTAGAAAATTGCCACATTGTTTACATGACTAATTGTATTTTATTTTATTTTATTCTACAAATTGGTTTTAAATACCATTTAAGATCAGTTGAAATTTAAGTGTATATTTTGTTTCCATCATCATACATACATTTTTTATTATTTTTATTTTTTTCTGGTTCTTTTTTCTACTTTATTCAAAATGATGTGTAATAACAATACTAACTAATTATACAATTATATAGGTTTTTAGGGTTCTTGTATACAGACCTGAAGAAGTCTAGATGGACGAAAGCGATCTTTGTTAACAATAGGTTATGAAAATAGAAATTGATTTTTACATGCAAAATGTATATGTATATATTTATATATATTTTTTGATTGCCAAATGAACTAAGGTTGATATATTTCCAGCCATGTAGTATATTGTCTTGGATAAAATCACAGACTTAATAATCTACTTAATAATTTGTTTAAATAAGAGGTACCACATCATTATAAATTTTATTTAAAGTACATAAGGGTTATATATTATTATGACAGCTACTACATAGGGCAGGACCAGCTCGAATGTCACACTGATGGGGGAAGGGATGTGAATTTAACATGTGTACCAATAACACTTTGTTTTACAGCACAATAAGCCACTCCCATGCCTGATAAAAAGTATATATATATTTAGAAAGCTTGTGAGGAAATTATTACTCTATCTTTGTTTTACTTGGATCGCTTGTCTGTGTACTTAATAAAGGATTTTCGACTGGAAACAGACTGCCTGCCTTGCTTGGATTACTTTCAAATACTTAGTAGTGCTGTACAATTATGTATTTTCTATTATTACTTTTTGTTTTGTTTTGACTTAAGACGAGTTTACGTTCGCTACTTCTACTACTATTGTCTGATCAGATTAATATACAGTGACTAACTAGAAATATATGGATTAAAAATCTTCCACACAGAGAAGTTTCTTACACTGTTTTGTTTTTGGACCCACTACACTTTAGTGGGTTGTTTTGAGACTTCGGGGATACCACGGTAATTACTTGTTTTAAATTATTTTTTATGAGACCCATTGTTTGTACTACTACTACTGGAACTGTATGGGTATCTTCTTCCACATTGCGCTCTCATTTCTGCTTGCAAATCCTGGTATTTTATCACTGTGTCTCTCTCTACGTAAGTCACTGTAACCACTGGGTGCAGCAATTTCAGTGATCAATGCTACTTTTATCTTCTTTTCACAGACTACTATATCTGGTTTTCTTGCATCTATTTTCTTGAACTGTGATCCCATGCGATATAAACTTCATCATCCCCTATAATGCTTTGTGGCTCATGTTTCCAGTGCTTCTCAGCTACTTCAGTATTGTAATGTTCGCACAATCCTCAAAGCAGCAGTCTTGCATTGCTCTCACTGACATTATTAATGGCCTGCTGGTGGCAAGAGATCAAAATGTTTGGTTCTTGACAAAGTTCGACCCTGTAGACCATATTATTTTTGATCGATAATTTCTGATCCCATTGTCATATTTAAGCCACAGCCCTTGTACCTTCTGTTAATTGCTTTCCACACAGAGAAAATATTCTTTGAAAAATTCTTCCTTAAGCTACCCCCTGCATTATACAATTCTGCAGGATTCTAGTCAAGAACCATTGTTATTCATGCTATGTGTGTACTCAGGGGGGAACGGTCATTTGAAGGAGACATTTGAGGTATAATTGCTATGAAAATGATGCCCAGTTAGATGGACAAAGAATGCACAATTGAAACTCAATCCTGCCAAGTCAGAACCTGTGGTCATACATGTGACACTTAGGTTCTTCAATCACAATGCATGTACCCAATAATTATACATGGGGGCATATGCCACAGTTTGTCTCACTCACACACATAACTCAGCTCAACACACTACTACATCTAAATATAACAAAACACAATTCAATCCTTTGCATATTCAATGACATGTATATTCAATCACTACAGTTACCAGATTCGATACAATATATTTTCAATGAATGATACCTGTACCATTTATATATATATATATATATATATATATATATATATATATATATATATATATATATAGGTTCATAGGTTGGTACTAGGCTATCGGCCCTATGGCTTATACAAGCCTAGGCACAACAATTCCCTGGATATTTCTTCCCACAGTATTTGCTTCCCTGGACCCCTATCTAGCAGGGCGACGGACGTGATCCCCAGGGTGAATTTACTTTCTTCCATCCAATCGTCAAGGTTCCTTTTGAAGACGGCCAAAGAGGTGCTCTGCTTGACAGGTAAGGGTAGTCTATTCCAGAGTCTGGGGAGTCTCTGGGTCAGGAACCTATCCCACCAGCATGTTTTATTCATTGTGATGACAAGGTTTAGATCCCTGGAGCATGTGGCTCTAAGGGATTGGGATTTCTTTAAGTGTAGCATGTCCAACAGCTCTGGGTTTGACATGGCCTTGTATGTTAAGCAGAGATCGCCTCTGAGTAGACGATATGCAATAGAGTATAGCTGGTGTTTTTTTAGATGGTCAGCATAGGGCATCTGCTTTAGGCCTGTGATTCTTTTAGTGAGGTATTTCTGTGGCCTTTCCAGTTGTTGCAGATGTCTTGAGAGGTACATACCAAATGGGGCATTGTATTCTATAATGGGTCTAATGAGGGACGAGTACAGTGGGACAATGACCTCCTTTTTTCTGGATGAGAGGCCCTTAGTGATGAGGTGTGCCATATAGAAGGATTTTCTGACTGTTGTGGCAATGTGGTTGTCGAAGGTGAGAACACTGTCCACATGTGTCCCCAAGTCTCTTATCACACTTTCGGTGTTTAGTGTACTGCCACCTACTATATGGTAATTCACGGGTACATGTTTTTTCCCAAAGGGGATAACTATACATTTCTTGCCATTGTGCTTGAGCCCATGGCTCTGGCACCAAGCATCTGTTTCTGTAAGGCCCTTTTGTAGGATATCCACATCATTTGGGGATTCAATAACGGCTCCCAGTTTGCAGTCATCTGTGAACTTTGTTAGCCAGAGTCCCTTAGTGTTGGCCTGTACTTCAGAGAAGTATATGCCAAACAAGAGCGGTCCCAGGACTGAACCCTGAGGTACTCCACTTGTCTGGAGCTGGATTTGGAGTCGAGTACATTTACAGTCTGGATTTTGTCAGTAAGTCAGCTGGCAACCCATCGAGTGACGTAGGAATTAATGCCCAGCTTAGTAAGTTTATCTATGATTCCAGAGTTAGGGATGATGTCGAAGGCCTTGTCGAGGTCCAGATAGGCTGTGTGGAGCACTTTACCTTCGTCCACAGCTCTGGAGACTGATACAAAGAAGTCAATCAGGTTCAAGAGACAAAATCGACCCTTCATGAACCCAAACTGGGTGGGGTCCAGTGTTTGAAGGTTGCCAATGTCTTTGTTTAAAAGTTCCATGATAATACGTTCCATGGCCTTGCAGATCAGGTTCATCAGACTGATGGGGCAGTAGTTCCCAGGATCTAAGGTGGATCCCCCCTTGTGGAGTGGGATAACTTTAGCTGTACACCACTCAAGTGGGCATGATGTCTGAGGTGAGGCTATGACTAAACATGACACTTAGGTGAGGTGCCAGTTCATTTTGTAGTTCATGTAGTACACAGCCCAGGATATCATCTGGTCCCATGGATGCTGTATTCTTAGCTTTGGAGAGTGCGGTTTTTACCTGTGTGGCCATTATTACAGGAATTTGGCAATGTTTCGGTATTGAGATGGGCCCTTTAAGGGGTGAGAGGGGATGAAGTTGGCAATAAATCGATCTTCCAGGACATTGGCAATATCCTTGGGATCAGTATATTTAATGCCATTCTGTTGTAACTCAGAGCAGATATGAGCATTGCCATTTAGATTCTTGACATAGATATAGAATGCCTTGTGGTTGTCTTTGGAAGCTTTGGCAATTTTATTTTCGTAACTAACTTTGGAGGATTTTATGAGGGATCTCAGCTTCTTACTGAGGCTGGTAAGGAGTTTTTTGCATCCTGGGATTTTCCTCTTTTTCTGCAACAGTTTCTTCCTTTTGTTGTAAAGTTTGTTTATGGCAGGGGACCACCAGTTTTGCTTCCTTTTTTTTTTTTGAAGGAGAGTGTCTTAGTTCTATTTGGGATGGTACGGTTCATGCATGAGTAGATGTGCTCGTACAGTGCCTTAGTGTAGGATTCAGCAGTCTAACTTTCAGTTCCCTTCTGCATGGGTGTCATGACGTTTGTCACTTCTGACTTGAGTAGAATGAAGTTGGCTTTGGAGAAGTTTTTTACAGAGGTTTCCTTACTGGGGGGTGAAGGAGGGATGTGGATGTCAAGGGTGATTAGCTTATGGTCAGACCTGACCAATGGGGGGTGACCATAGGTATGAAGCATCAAGTTCCCATGTTGGTAATGACCAGGTCTAGGATATTGGAGCCCCTGGTGGGACTATGGATCCAGGGCATTGGAATTTATGAAGTCAAGAACCATTGGACAAAGGTGTTGGTACACTAGTAGTTTTCCGAGTTAATGGCAGGGTAGTTGAATTCACCCAGTATTAGGGTGTTTGTTTGTATCTTAATATTTTCCAGTATGTTTAGAAAGATGTAGTGAGAATCTTGGGGCATGGTGGGGGATCTGTAGCAAGCTACAATTTGGATTGTAGTCTTACCTAGTGTTAGTTGCACTTGGAGAATTTCAGATGCATTGTTTTGGGCAACTAGCCTGGTGGTGTGAATATCTTTGGTGAATATGGACACTCCTCCACCTTTAGTGTTTTGGTCCTGGTTTGGTAGCCAAAAAGTGTGGTAAGAGTTGTAGCCTGGTATTGCAGGGGTGATTTCTGAAGGCTTGAACCAGGTCTCAGTTACTGCACAGATATCGATGTTCTCCATTTTTAGGAGTGCCATGAGAATGTGCATTTTGAGGTTTAGACTTCTAGCACTGAGTAACATTACCTTCAGATTTTTCATGCTTGTACCTGTTACGGTGGTGGTTTTGTCCTTTGAACTTTGCCCAAAAAAGGCACTACAGGGGTGGCAAGAGCCTTAGCCAGTAACCTGAATCCCAGGAGTGACAGGTGCACACCATCTCTGGCAAAGCATCATGGTCTGTTGATCATGTCGTCCCAGGCAGACAGATACTGGATCCCCTTTGAATGACACCAGAAGCTTAGCTAATTGTCGAAGTCAGTCATTTTGCCCTTATACTGTGGCATCATTCTGGGCAAAGGCAGGATGCTACTCAGGGCTAGGGTCACACCTGCCTGGGCCACATGATCAGAGAGCTCTTCCATGATCTCTTTTCATGTAGTCCAGGGAAGTACATCTCAAGTCATTCACTCCAACATGGACAATGACAGAGTCATATTTGTACTTGTTGTGGAGTGACTTGAGTGCATGTGTTATGCGGCAGATCCTGACACCCGACAGGCAGATCACTGTAATTTTCTCCTTGTTCAACCTGCTGAGTGGGACATCAGTGTGCCTGAGTATAGAGTCACCTATGACTAAAGTGTTGGGTACGTTGTCTTGCCTTAGGGGCTGTTGTTGGGTGGCACACTGGTGTTGTGGGCTATGTGACACTTTATAGGTTCATAGGTTCATACTAGGCTATCTGCCCTAGGGCATTTATAAGCCTAGCCAGAGTATGTTTGGCTTTCGCCACCCATTTTAAATTAATTTTGCTATGCCCTTTTGAGGTTTAGTATACTGTGCCTCTGTCTAACAGTGACACAGAAGTGATACCCGGGTAAACCTACCGTCTCCCATCCACTCATCAAGATTCCTCTTGAAAAGAGTCAATGAGGGACTCTGCCTAACCTGGACTGGGATTTTATTCCAGAGTGAAGGGAGCCTCTGGGTTATGAATCTGTCCCTCCAGCATGTCCTATTTATTTCAGTGCTGAGGTTCAAGTCTGTCGAAGCGGTAGCCTTCGATGGGAGTCTGTCGAAGTGTCGATGGGATTGGGATTTTTGAGGTGCAGCATGTCCCTTAATTCCAGGTTGGACATGGCCTTATCGTCAGGGGGCACAGTCACCTCTCTAGGTGGTATGCCACACTGAGTAGGCTGGAGTTTTTTTTAACCGGGCATCATATGGCATCTGTTTTGTTTTTGATCCTCTTGGTGAGGTACTTTTGGGGGTCTCCAGTTTGCTGCAGGTGTTTGGTAGGTACATCCCAAAAGGGGCATTGTACTCAATTATGGGCCTGATGAGGGATGAGTAAAGAGCGACGATGACCTCCCTAATCTAGATGTGAATCCCTTCATGATTAGGTGGGCTATATAAAATGTTTTCTAACCACGTTGGCCACGTGGTTGTCAAATGAGAGATTGCTATCAACTTGGGTCCCCAGGTCCCTAATTACGTCTTCTGTACTTAATGGATTACCACCTATGTGGTAATTTGTGGGCACTTTGCTTTTGCCAAAGGGGATGACTATACACTTTTTGGCATTTAGCTTGAGGCCATGGCTCTGGCACCAGTTGTCTGTTTCTACGAGGCCCTTTTGGAGGATGCTTGGGTGTTTGTTTGCGTTTCAGCTTTGGAGGTCCTTGTTGTTTGGGCAGGTTACTGTTAAGGGCCTCCACATATGAGGTTTTAGTGTTGCTACGTGAGGGTGTTGGTGGTGTGGGTTTAGATGGGTTATGTGTTGCTTGAGGTGTAGTGTGGGTGTTAACCTTCTCCTCTTGACTGTCTAGCATAATCTTGGGTGGAGAGAACTTTGCTTCCAGTTTGGCTATGTAAGTGCATCTCTCACAGACTGTAGTTTTGGGTGGTAAGAGAAGAGGGTTGTCTGTGTACTTGAGGCAATTGCTGCATTACCCTAGTATGCCCAGATTCACCAGGTGGACAGGAGAAATCACTGGAAGCTGACCCCTGGACATGCCTGATTTGGTGCTTTTTTTTAAAGTACAAGAGCTGTTTTCCCTTACCTTAGCAAGGTACTTTGCAATTATAGGCTGTTTAGTGCCTACGATTAATTTCTCCTTATTAACAAGGAGAGTTGAGTGCTTGTATCAGTTTAAGGCTTCCAAGTGCTTACCAGCAGGTTTTAGAGCAAGTGCTAGTCACAGGGGATGCTTAAAGGTAAGATAAAAAAATGGTTTATCCTAAACATTACAGTGTGCACTAGAGGAGTTAGATGTGAAAGTAGGTAACTTAAGTTTTACATCTCTAAAAAGTTAGGTTTTAGTGGAGAGTCGCTATTTTTAAAACAGCAAGACAGATTGAAAGGGGGTGGTCACTTTTGTATTCTGGTATTATAGAATACAGTAGGATGGCCAATAAATGTAAATAGTTGAAGGGGAGTGATTTCACAAAATGATAATTTTGCGCTTACTCATACAAGCCAGTAAAAGCAGAGAGGAAATGAGATATATGGTCAAATTAACATAAAGGGCAGGCAACTAGAAAGAAGTGGTGTTTTTCTGCCTGATTCACAAGAGACAGAGCTGTGGTCTCTTTTCAAGTTTTAATATGCAGTTAAAAGCAGAATACAAGTAAAACACATGGTTGTTGTTTGTCTTTCGGCTTTTCCCGGTTAGGGGTCGCCACAGTGGAACTAATGATTGGCAGTAGATTTTCACGAATGCCGAGGTGCCAGCTCGACATCCAACCTTCAACGAAGGCACACCCATTTACGCATGTCTTTCAAACGCCCACCCAACCGCGGGGAGGACATGCAGACTCCACACAGAAGGCACTCTCCGCACTCCAGCTGAGAATCGAACGGGAGAACCTCTTGCTGTGAGGCAACAACGCTACCGCTGCACCACCGCAGATACTGTGATTTGTTTCCTTTACCTTGTTCTTTACAAGTAAATGGTAAAGAAAACAAATTACAGTATTCAAAATAGAAAAAAGCAATAAAGTAATACACAATACAAGAATAAAAAGCAAACTAACATATCCCTCACAGCAAAGTCTGGGTGAGCCTACACACACACACACAGACAGACACAGACAGACAGACACACACACACACACAGACAGACACAGACAGACACACACACACACACACACACACACACACACACACACACACACACACACACACACACACACACACACCTGCATTTATGCAGATTTCTATCAGATGTTGACTTGTGACAGTGTTACTGCTTGCCGTGTGTATCTGAATATCTAACCCAAAAACACCATCATACTATCATTTGTTGCCTTATACATTGTATGCTTGGTTGGGTATGCAAGTCTCTAGGTTGCCCAGTGGTACAACACTTAGCATTGTCGCCTCACAGCAAGAGGTTCTCTGGTTCAATTCTCAGCTGGGGTGCCTTCTGTGCAGTGTCTGCATGTCCTCCCTCTGTTCTTGTGGGTTTCCTCCATGTGCTCAGGTTTCATCCTACATTCCAAAGATATGTCTGGAGAGTTTCTCCCCAGGCCTCCACTGAAAATGCGGTCTGCCCCAGTCAGACTTTCCTACTAAACAAATGTTAAATAAATAAAAATAAATAAATGTTATTTGAGGTTCCTTTCAGGCAAGGAGCATTGTTGAAAAGGGACACTGAACCAATCTGATAACCTGATTAACAAATTAATAAAAAAAAAAATCCTTGATGATCATTTGCATAAAGGAATAAAGAACAATATCTGCAGTAGTGCCTGTATAAAGGACCTTATACCATATAAGTACCTCTTAGTGGTTCATGTTCTGGTCTCATGTTTGACTTATTCAGTTCTCTCTGAACTTGCAGCTATCTAGCACACATTTCAAAATTTTTGAGCTGGGACAGATCCCTGCATTCAGGCTCTTGACAGGTCATCATCTTCTTTCGGCTGTTCCCGTTAGGGGTCACCACATCAGATCACCCGTTTCCATTTCTTCCTGTCCTCTGCATCTTGCTCTGTCACACCAACCACCTGCATGTCCTCTCTTACCACATCCATAAACCTTATCTTAGGCCTTCCTCTTTTCCTGTTACCTGGTAGCTTCATCCTTAGCATCTTTTTCCCAATATATTCAGCATTCCTCCTCAGCACATGTCCAAACCAATGTAATCTTGCCTCTCTGGCTTTGTCTCCAAACCTTCCAACCTGGGCTGACCATCTAATATACTTATTCCTAATCCTGTCCAACCTCGTCACACTCAGTGCAAATCTTAACATCTTTAACTCTGCCACATCCAGCTCAAACTCCTGCCTTTTTGTCAGTGCCACTGTTTCCAACCCATATAACATAGCTGGTCTCACTACCCTCTTGTAGACCTTCCCTTTCACTCTTACAGGTACTCGTCTGTCACTCTTCTCCACCCAATCTATCCTGCCTGCACTCTCTTCTTCACCTCTCTTCCACACTCACCGTTACTCTGAACTATTGACCCCAAGTATTTAAACTCATTCACCTTCGCCACCTCTACTCCCTGCATCCTCACCATTCCTCTATCCTCCCTCTCATTCACACACATATATTCTGTCTTAGTCCTGCTGACCTTCATTCCTCTTCTCTCTAGAACATATCTCCATCTCTCCAGGGTCTCCTCCACCTGTTCCCTACTCTCACTACAGATCACAATATCATCTGCAAACATCAAAGTCCACGGGGACTCCTGTCTGATCTCGTCTGTCAACCTGTCCATCACCATTGCAAATAAGAAAGGGCTTAGAGCTGATCCTTGATGTAACCCCAACTCCACCTTAAACGCATCCATCACTCCCACCGCAGACCTCACCTCTATCACACCACCCTCCTACATATCCTGTACCACTCTTACATACTTCTCTGACACTCCTGACTTCCTCATACAATACCACAACTCCTCTGTAGGCACCCTGTCATATTCTTTCTCTAAGTCTACAAAAACACAATGCAACTCCTTCTGACATTCTCTGTACTTCTCCATCAACACTCTCAGAGCAAACATTGCATCTGTAGTGCTCTTTCCTGGAATGAAACCATACTGCTGATCACTAATCATCACGTCCCTTCTTAACCTAGCTTCCACTACTCTTTCCCATAACTTCATGCTGTGACTGATCAATTTAATCCCTCTGTAGTTACAACAGCTCTGCACATCACCCTTATTCTTAAAAATCGGTACCAAAACACTTTTTCTGCATTCCTCAGGCATCCTCTCACTTTCTAAGATTTCATTAAACAATCTGGTTAAAAACTCCACTGCCATTTCACCTAAACACCTCCATGCTTCCACAGGTATGTCATCTGGGCCAACAACCTTTCCATTCTTCATTCTCTTCATAGCTATCCTTACTTCCTCCTTGCTAATCCATTGTACTTCATGATTCACTATCCCTACATCATCCAACCTTCTCTCCCTCTCATTCTCATCATTCATCAACCCCTCAAAGTACTCTTTCCATCTCCTCAACACACTCTCCTTGCTTGTGAGTATGTTTCCCTCATTATCCTTTATCACCTTTACCTGCTGCACATCTTTCCTAGCTCGGTCCCTCTGTCTAGCCAATTGGTCCAGGTCCTTTTCTCCCTCCTTAGTGTCCAACCTTTCATACAACTCTTCATATGCCTTATCCTGAGCCTTCGTCACCTCTCTCTTTGCCATGCACCTCAAAAATAATCATATTAGATACTTGTGTTGTAACATTAAAAGTGACATACAAGATGTTACTACCCACCTCATTTAGTTCTTAGGGGATGATGCTCTACAACACAGTCATGCCACTTTATTTGCTAGGTGACTCTACTAGTGATTTTCACGATGCATCCTGAAACACCTATAAACAAGCCCAGGCCTTTTCATATCAAACCTCATTCATTTGGAATTGGCTACCTTGGCAATTAAGTTTCTTTGCTGTTGCTTAAGATGGCCCAGGAGACAAATATACAATTGACGTCAGCCAGTTCTTTATTTTTAGGTTCATAAGTAAGTACAAGGCTAGCTGCCCTTCTGGATTATTTAAAGCCTGGCCAATTTCCATCAAATGTGAGAATCAAATCCTGCATCTTGTGACTCTGAGGTAACCACCTTAACCATTATGTCAACACCCAACTAAACATTTACATTTGTCAAACATGACACCACTTCCTTCCTCAAATTTTCTCTGAGATACTTAGATATGCACCTTGATTTTTTGCATATACGTTTATGTAAGGATGGGATCATGGGTAGTCTGACTACTAGATTTAGGAATGAATGCCACAGTACCCATATATTACATCGAGACAGTTTACATCCACCACACGTCTATAGAAATATAGTTATGGGGCAACTGATGAGACTATCACGTTTAAACAATGATGACTGGCATTTTTTCAGAGACGTGGAAGTTATGAAGAGTGAATTGTTATAGAGGGGTTACAAACATAATGAAATGCAGACACAAGTAGAGCATGTGATGAGGCTAAGAGATACTTCACAGCACCTTATTTTTCTACAGCCAATAAATGTGGGGAACAACAAGTGAAGGGAGATATGAGGAAATCTCCCAGTGTCTGTTTGCCATATTTGGACAATATAGCCGAAATCTGTGATGTGATAAAGAAAAACTGGCATATCTTGACATCAGACCCAGAAGTGGATAGTGTTATAGGTTTGTTTTTAGGAATAGGAGTTCCTTAAAGAGGTTATTATGGTATGGGAAAAGGGAACATAAGGAGATGAGTAAGAAAGGTACCTTGCCGTGTATGAGCTGCAATTATTGTAGCTTGATAAACACCAGCAACGTCTTTATTCATCCTAGGACGGATAGGAGGTACGAGTTTATGGTGAAGGCTACATGTAGATCTAGAACTTTAGTTTATCTAGCACAGTGCTCCATGTACCAGAAATGTTATGTAGTGAAAACGAATTGTACATTAATGGAAAAAAATGAGAGATCATGCCAGAGATATAAGACAAATGAATATCACCAATTCTCTGGTCAACATGTTGCACAGACATCTACTAAACATACATTTAAGTTTCAGGTTATTGAACAAATAGATGTTGGTAGAATGGGTGACATTGTGAATGAAACTGAAGACAGGGAGTTGGCTTGGATACTTGATTTACAAGCAAATAAAGAAGATGGACTTAATGACAGGGTGTCTTTAAGACCCAAATTGAAGCAAAGGAGACCACAGCTGGTTATCAATGAGATGTGATATGTTTTAGGACATTCATTTGTGGGTTATGTCTAGTTTTTATTATTAAAATAGTGTTTTTATTCTGTCTGTAACATGGTCTGATTAAGTGGTTTTATCCATGAAAGCACTTACCTTATGTTAAAGAGTTCTCTGCCTTTTATACTTGTTTTTATTTGATAGTTTTCATTTTTATTTTTTGGTGTTTTTTACAAACATTTAAATGTGTGTCACATATGTTTTTTTGGGGGGGGGCACACTTTGTAATGTGCTTAGGAGTGGGCACACACAGAAAACAGAACAGATTTGGCCACTGTGTTTACAAATTCTTAAGATTCAGTTTTGGAAATCAGACAACCAGATAAAGTTTCTGCCCAGCACATGATGGTGGGCAATATTATGTTTACATGTAAATACTGCTGACTACCCAGACTGTTAACAAGTCTTTATAAGAACAAACATAAATATAAACGGATGCTGTATTACCTCTCTGGGATAAGGATTTATTGGACAAGATTGCACAAGCAATTAAACAGCTTGCACAGTTTTATGAAACTAAAGACGGCAAACAATTTGTGACACTTTATAATTTGGCCTGTAATAAGCATTTAACAATGAGGATAACAATCAGGTAAGAAATTTACAGTATGAACACAAGTAGATGATTCAAAATACAGCTTTATTCTGGGATGGAAAATTAACCCAGATCCTGTCAAGAAAGTATTAAAAATTAGGTACAAATGAAGTAAAGGCCAATATATCCGTTGTGGTTGAGTCTACTTATAAAGTTGGAACCCTTTTCGACTTGTACATTACATAAGTCAAAAATAATTTTAAACTGTCAAGGGACATTAAACATAGGCACCAAACTCAGCTGTTATAAAAATCATATGAAACTAATATGTGCCAGAGATGGGCAGACACACTGTTATAAAAGAAGCCCATTAGAAAACCCAGGCCCACTTTGATGGATGCTCTATAAGAAAAAAAGATATCACATCTTCCTCAAACCAGTGAAGTAAAAAGCCTTCTGGATCAAGTAATATTCTGTGAAGAAAAACAAAGTCTGTCATGCTTTATTGTGCCAACATTACGTTTAGAAAGATGTTACTATAAGTTGTCACACTGCAAGAAGCTGAAAACATGCAGACTTGACCTTCAGTCTTAAACAATTAATTACATACAAGCTAGTGGAGAACAATCAGCATTTTGAATGGAACAGCTGTCAAGCAGGGTTTTCTTTATTCTATACTTAAAAACATTACAAAAGATTGCCGTTGTTCTGGTAATTATTTTTTCTCCATTTTCTCTTGTTTGTTTTTTTGTTGTTTTCTTATCTTTAGGACTCCACATTTGCACTTGTTCGTTAGATCAGATCTAAGGGCTTTCTGGGGACCAGTTTATTATATAGATCATTAATAGGCACGGTATTTCAAAAAAGGGAAAAACAGAATGTGTTATTTAAGGAGGCTTATAACTAATAAAATGTTATTACAAAAACTGCATTATACTGCCATGGAACTAAATAAACTAGAACATAAACTAGCTTTAATCCAGTTACTATTGTGAGGATCACTGAAATAACAGCAACAGCACTTTTTTAAACATCTTTATTAAACATGACATTTTTAAACATTGCACAGGTACAGGTCTACTGCAAGTGCTTGCAAGCCAGCAGCTTGCGACACCCTTGTTCCCTGACACTTGCTCAAAAAAGCATGTGTTATTATTCCCACTATCCCAATCTCCTGTAAGTACTAAGTTCTCACAACAGTTAACCTCTTTGAGTTACATTCTTAAATTTGGATTAAATGGTCGGTTACCCTTTGGGCTACGGAAGTGGTGTTTTTCTTGCAGCAGACTTGCCATTACCTCGATTTGTTGGGTTAATCTCTCACAACAAATGATTCTATAAAGCCATATATCCCTACAACAGCCCTAATTCTTACCCCAAAACTCTCACTCAGTTTCTAAACGGAATCCTCACTCCTTTACTGAAAACCCTCTAATTCCCTTCCCCAATTGCCCCTAACCCTAAAACTCTCCTGCCACTCCCTAAAACTAACCCCCATTCCCTAACCTTAAACTTCCTCACCCAGTCCCTAAACCTAAATCTCCCATGCCATAGTCCACACTCCCACCCCCAACACTCCCTCCCCAGATAGCGCTAAGAACATTTTATTAACAATGGATGAAGGTGCACGAGTTTGCAGAAATAGCAAAGAAGAGGTGCTGATGTGTTCTATAAAATAGGCTCATGGGTAGAACCATCCAAAAGAAATGAATAACTTAAAGCCCAAAACAGCCATACTTAAGCAAGTCTATGAAAGATTGTTAAATCAGGGATGAATACAGAAAAGGGGCATGTAACAAGAGGACAAGGGACATGTAACAAAAGGATGAGGGGCATGTAACAAGGGGACGAGGGGCATGTAACAAGGGGACGAGGGGCATGTAACAAGGGGATGAGGGGCATGTAACAAAAGGACGAGGGGCATGTAACAAGAGGACGAGGGGCATGTAACAAAAGGACGAAAGGCATGTAACAAGGGTACGAGGGGCATGTAACAAGGGTACGAGGGGCATGTAACAAGGGGACGAGGGGCATGTAACAAGGGAATGAGGGGCATGTAACAAGAGGACGAGGGGCATTAACAAAAGGACGAGGGGCATGTAACAAGAGGAAGAGGATGAGGGGCATGTAACAAGAGGACGATGGCCTCGCTTGATCAGGCTCTCTGTCATGGATTATTTGCAACTCTGATTTGAAGGTGGCTGATCAAAAGTGGTCAGAATAGCTAGAGATTACACGTCTGACCATACCAGGCAGCTTACTCCAAGTGTCTTGAGGCAAGAACTGTAAATGATTGGTCAGAAGTCTTAAACTTGCTTGTAGATCTTTGTAGCACTACAGAAATATTTGCCTGAGGGCTGAGTACTGACAGATTATCTTACTGAGCTTAGGAGCTGAAAGACGGTGATTAATAGTTTGGTACTTCAGTCTGAAAATTATGGTAAAGAGAAGCAGATCCGCCCTGTCTTTGATGGGTACCCACCTGCTCTCCTTAGAGTGGCATGGTGATGCTCAAATTCTGGATACACTAGCATGCAAGTTTTTGGCAAACATACTGGATAAGAGAGGAAGATGTACATTACCTGTGGTATCAGAGCACCTTTGCCTATAGCTCTCTCTGCTTCAGTTATTAGTTATTTTCAGCAGCAGCAAAGCATCTTACTGAATTTTGATTTCAAGTATTCATTATGGAGTTGTAAGATCAGTGCAGAGTCAAGCCAAACAGACTGGTGCACAGGTTTAAGCCAAGACCCTGGAGTGAATTTCATTTCCACAGAAACCATTTGCTTACTGCGTAACTCTGAGTAAGACACTTAACCAGACATTCCTCTTGTGTGTCCCTGAAAAGGGACTATGTGTCTACTGGTCTTACTCCATTAACAAATGCCAATTTATTTATTTATTAACTACCTGGAAATAAAGTAGTTTCAATACCTTTATTAGCAGAACTAACAGGATTTCTGGCAGATGGTACTCACTTTAACCTCTGCACACTTCCAGAAGTGTATAGTTTTGCCTTCAGGCTTATCAGCAGTTGTTTGCTTTTAAATCGAGTGCTGAGATGCTCTAAATCAAACTTCATGGGACATATTCACACTGTTATGTGCAGAACAGGATGCTGACATTTTTAGCTGAATCCTTGCTGGTTGCATACTGCAGAACTGCAACATCTTGTTAAGGCTGTTGATCCTTAGAAATAAGGAAGAGACCTCTAATACTAATCACTGACAGACCACGTATTTAGAAAGTTGGAAGTGTAGCTGACCCCACCACATGGAGCTGTGGGGGAGGGGAGGGGGAGGACTGTTCCCCCCTACAAAACATGCTTTTATTTGAATTTGTTCAGAAAGTCACCATATTTCAGTGTGTCCGCTTATAGTTTTATGATGTTTTCCAGTGTGATTACAGTATATTTTTCTTGTGTGATATAGGCAAGGCAAGCTCTACCAAGACATTCACACACAACAAAACCATTGTTGTGGGCATGGTAAACATTAGTGAAACGTTGTACAATTACACCAAACTCTGTAATTAGCCATTAAGGGCTGCACTGATCACTCACATACAAGACAAAAATTAGTAAGCATTTAAGATGCTCTTCTAAATATTAAGAGTAAGCCTTCTTTAACCCTAAGGCCAGGGTGATCTTCCTCTATAGACTTACGGCCATTGAGCTGATTCAATCTTCTTCTTCTTTCGGCTTTTCCCAGTTAGGGGTCGCCACAGTGGATCACCTGTCTGCTCATGATTGGCAGTGGAGTTTTTACTGTGTCGAGTTGCCAGCCCAGTGCCCAACCTTCCACAGAAGGCACACACACGCAAGCACTCCACCTAGGGCCAATTTAGAGTGTCCAATCCACCTATAGCATGTCTTTGGGATGTGGGAGAAAACCAGAGCACTGGGAGGAAACCCACGCGGCCACAGGGAGGACATGCAAACTCTACACAGAAGGCACCCCAGCTGAGGATCGAATCAGAGAACCTCTTGCTGTGAGGTGGCAACTCTAACCACTGCACCACCATGTCTGCCCTATTGAGCTGATTCAATAACAGGGACAATTAAAGTTTAAGCCACATCCCTGAGGCTGCTAGCAAGTCTGAGCTACATAGCAGCAGCTGAAGAAAAGCCTCATCTAATTTTGTTACTCACATTATCAATGTCTTTAAGGATACTTTTCAGCCGATGACATTTAGTCCCCTTAGGGGCATGCCAGTATTAGGTGGAAAACTGTCAAGAGACTGGAGTTATATTCAACAATGCTGTCCCCTTAGGGGGCATGCCAGTATTAGGTGGAAAACTGTCAAGAGACTGGAGTTATTTTCAACAATGCTGTCAAAAAGAGAAGGTACCTGAGGATATTGCAAGTCATGGACTTGAGGGACAGTTTTAGCAGCTATGTAATCTGCATTCCAAAAGGTATAACAACTGCTCAGAATTGGGAAGGATAAAGTGGTTTTGATCTCCATGAAAATAACAGATATGTTACTTTTGTGTAATCAATTAAGGAGATTATAATGAAAGTTACAAACTGTGAACATACTGACTATGTCAGATAAATTCACTATAGCACAGAGAAATGATAACCATTTATTTTAAGCACCTGAGGCACAGTATAATGGAATCAAATTCCCGTCACAGGATGAAATAACTGACGATGACAGAATATGAAGTAAAATTAAGAAAGACAAAGGATCAGGAGCGCCCTCCTAGTCAGGTGGGCCCTAGGCAAAAGGGGCTCCAGGTGCCCCCACACACTACCTGGTGCCCCCCATCCTGGTCACCACTACCAAATAAAAATAAATACTGAAAACCTACCAGGCCCACCGCAGCCCCCCCCCTGGTTGGCCTATGCTTACAAGGATAGCATGAGAAAGAAGATATAACATATGAAGGACCCAAGGCATAGGGAGGCAAGGATGACTGAAAACACTAACACCAAGAACTGATACAAGATGAGAGTGTGAACAGGAGAGACAGGTTGGGCCTAACAACCACTCTGACAAGGCAGCAAGCCGCTGAAATTAAGCAGCTTTGTGCATTTTTGCCTAGGCTAATGAAAATTAGGACTTTTGCCATAGTTAATAAAAATTAAGTAACAACTGCAAAATAGCAACCAGTGCTCAGAAAGCATTGATCACTGCACTGACAGTAAATCTGTACAAGCTGTGCACATAATATAACTCAAACATAAGACAACCAATTACACGTACCCCATGAACAAAACTCAAGGTAATAATATGCTTTATATCTTCCTACCCCCCTACCTTACCAACAGAACCTTCAATCTATATGCTTCCACTTTCTCTACAACCTCACCATCTTTTCTGTTTATCTTCCTTTTGGTTCCTACTTTAGTCAAACTACATCTCTGGAAGGCTTCCATACTTTCATTTGTAAATATTTATTTTATATTTAACCACTGCAAGTACACATTTCTAGAATACATAGATGCTTTTAGGTATGTTCACATCTATTGTGCTATATGTGCATAATGCAATTACTCATTACTGTTGGGTTTGCTATACTGCGGTGTGTATTGCTTGGTATGTTGGCCTACTTAATTAGTTAGCTGGGAAAACATTCACTGATTTGTGCATTCGATAAAGCTCTCTGAATAAGGGTCGATGAACAGATATTCATGGAACTGGATTTTCAGTGAAATAATAAAGACCCATATGTATATATACATACATATAGACATATCAGTATGTAGTGTAATGTATACAAGTTCAAAACAACAAAAGGAGAATAATAATCTATGGGGGTGGGATAGTAGGACAAGAAACATGCTAAGCATTAAGGCTACTGAACCCCAGAATGATGGAAATAAATGCTGCAAACAAACCAGGCATCCACCAAGGTTGTAAGAGTATAAAACTTTAATACACAGAGTACACAGGATAAGCACTTTCACACAAGTTGTGCTTCATCAGATCCACAGACTAAAACAAGAGAACCCATTAAATACTAAAACATGTGCTTCAATTAACCAACAGAATACAGCAATCAATTATTGATGTATATAGATTCTCGGCTTGAGTGCGGGGAGTGCCTTCTGTGTAGAGTCTGCATGTCCTCCCCGCAGTTGGATGGGCGTTCGAAAGACATGCGTAAATGGGAATGCCTTCATTGAAGGTTGAATGTCGAGCTGGCACCTCGGCATTCGTGAAAATCTACTGTCAATCATTAGCGGACCGGAGTTCCGCTGTGGCGACTCCTAACCGGGAAAAGCCGAAAGACAAAACAACAACTTCTTTTCTTAAGAATTTTTTTTAAAGGAACAGAGGCATTAAGGCCAGGCAGTTTATCTGCCTGCAACTTTACAATCCACCTTGTCTCTGCAGTTTCAAGTCTATTATTAAAATCACCATGCCTTTTGTTAAAATATAACAACTGCAACACTATAAAATCAAAACTATGATCAGTAAAATAGAAACATGTTTGGCTAGGGCATTAAGTTTGTTTTTACGTCTAATGTCACCCATATGCTGAAGAATGCGCTCTTTAAGCATCCTAACAGTTTTCCCCATGTAGAATGAAGTGCAACGTTTACATCTGGCCAAGTATACAAGTCCATGGGACTTACAATCAGCATAAAAGTCAGGTTTAAATAAAACATCATATAGTGGATGCTGAAAAACTACCCTGGTAGAAATGTGACAGCAGGCTTTGCAACCCCTACAAGGATAGGTTCCCTTCCGCTCAGAAGACAAAACTGGTCTAACTGCAGATCTATAACACAGTTGTCTCTTCAGAGACAAATTGTTCTTAAAAACATAACTAGGTTTATCACCCACTATAGATTTTATTTTGTCGTCTGAGAGTAATATGGGCCAAAATGTATTAACTGTGCTGCAGACCTGTTGCACATTATTGCCACAAGTCAATGAAAGTCTAACTTTATGGCCAGTTGGATTATCATGGGGTAACTTATATTCATATGAGAATTTAAAGAAAGGTTTGCCCTTGCTTGATCTCAAGGAAGCAACCTCACCATATGTAGCATTCAGATCATGCTGCTTATAGCCCCTAGCCAAAAAGTCATTACTTAGTAGATCCATAGCTTCAAAACATTCTATATCCTCAGTGTGTAAGCGAGAAATTCTAAGAAACTGACTTTTGTAGCTATGGATCTACTAAGTAATGATTTTTTGGCTAGGGGCTATAAGCAGCATGATCTGAATGCTACATATGGTGAGGTTGCTTCCTTGAGATCAAGCAAGGGCAAACCTTTCTTTAAATGCTCATATGAGTCTAAGTTACCCCATGATAACTCAACTGGCCATAAAGTTAGACTTTCATTGACTTAAGGCAATAATGTGAAACAGGTCTGCAGCACAGTTAATACATTTTGGCCCATATTACTCTCAGACGACAAAATAAAATCTATAGTGGGTGATAAACCTAGTTATGTTTTTAAGAACAATTTGTCTCTGAAGAGACAACTGTGTTATAGATCTGCAGTTAGACCAGTTTTGTCTTCTGAGCGGAAGGGAACCTATCCTTGTAGGGGTTGCAAAGCCTGCTGTCACATTTCTATCAGGGTAGTTTTTCAGCATCCAGTATATGATGTTATATTTAAACCTGACTTTTATGCTGATTGTAAGTCCCATGACTTGTATACTTGACCATATGTAAACGTTGCACTTCATTCTACGTGGAGAAAACTGTTACGATGCTTAAAGAGTGCATTTTTCAGCATATGGGTGACATTAGACGTAAAAACAAACTTAATGCCCTAGCCAAACATGTTTCTATTTTACTGATCATAGTTTTGATTTTATAGTGTTGCAATTGTTATATTTCAACAAAACGCATGGTGATTTTAATAATAGACTTGAAACTGCAGAGACAAGGTGGATTATAAAGTTGCAGGCAGATAAACTGCCTGGCCTTAATGCCTCTGTTCCTTTAAAACCAATTTTTAAGAAAAGAAGTATACATCAATAATTGATTGCTGTATTCTATTGGTTAATTAAAGCACATGTTTTAGTATTTAATGGGTTCTGTTGTTTTATTCTGTGGATCTGATGAACCACAACTTGTGTGAAGGCACTTATCCTGTGTACTCTGTGTATTAAAGTTTTATACTTTTACAGCCTTGGTGGATGGCTGGTTTGTTTGCAGCATTTATCATATTTACTTCCTACTGGGTAACCTTTGGCTTCCTTGGACACATTTTCTTCTTTCTAATGATGGAAATAAAAAAGAAATGTATTTTGTTACTACATTTAATGTAATAACTGAACAAGTGGTCAGCAAAGTCCGACAATTCTGGCCCATGATATTCAAGGATAAAGATTTAAGGCATGTGTTATCTAGCCATGTTAACATTTCCTATAAAAGAGCTAGACATTTGTTAGATATGGTTGTATATAACCACTTCATTCCAGCAGATGCCAGTATTAGCAGGAATGTCACAGCCTGTGTGTGTGCCTCTTTCGGCTTTTCCCGGTTAGGGGTCGCCACAGCAGAACTCCGGTCCACTAATGATTGGCAGTTGATTTTTACGTACCGAGTTGCCAGCTCTGACGCACAACCTTCAACGAAGGTACGCCCATTCATGCATGTCTCCACGCAGAAGACGCTCTAGCTGAGAATTGAACCGGACAGTGTCTTATGTGAGGCGACAACGCTACCGCAGCACCACCACCGAATGTCACAGCCTGTAGAGGGACTAAATCTTGTAACAAATGCTCTATCTGTAAGCAGCTGGTTAATTTTTTTCCATACATTAATAACTTTAGGTTTATGCCAAATGGTAATTATACATGTAATACTGAAGGGATTATTTATGCCCTAAAATGTACATGTAATTTGTATTATATTGGTGAGACTCTTAGAAGTTTCAAGGTGTGTTTTCAAGAACACATCAGAGATATAAGAAATAAAAAACTGGAAAGTTTCTTGGTGGCCATTTCATGTCTTTGCATAGCTCTAATCCAGAAGATTTACAAGGCTCTGTTTTAGAAAACATTGAGGTATGCTTAGGGGAGTGCACAAGTTTAAAAGATAAACTTTTAAAGAAGGAACACTTTTTATTTTGAAATATGGAACTTTGGAGCCCTGTGGGCTCAGTAAGGAATGTAACTGGAAGCATGTACTTTAACTATTATTATTAGATAACTGTTTAATTGTTTGCCAATTGTGATTTTTTTTTAACTATTTAAGGCTGATTGAAAGTGTATTTTTTCACTCTTGGAAGGCTTGTTTGCCAAGGCGCTAAGGATTTTATTAAACTTGTGATACCTTTTGGACCTGTGGCCTTTTTGTTGCTTTGTACTTTTCTGCTTTGTGCTTTTTGCCTTGGTGGTATTTTAATGTATATAAGTTGTCTGACAGTTGGCTTACAGGATTAATGAGATGTTAACAAGCTGTTTCCTGTGGTCCAGTGGTGTAAGGTTCGATTCCCTCAGCCTCCACAGCCTATGTAACTCTGAGGAAGTCACTTAACCAGACACCAGTCCTGGGCAGGAGACTGAAAATGGTCCATAGAGATCAGTGCTCTACCTCGAAAGCAAGTAAATATGTATGTATGTTTCATGAAGGTGGGCGTTACTCATGGGTGCTCCAAAGTAGTACAATACAAACAAGAATCGAGATACGGCACTGCTTGTACTGTCAAAGACTAGCACTTTATTATGCCAAATCAATGAAGAAATGCAGGCCAGTTTTCCATTCAGCCCTTTCAGTGCCCAATTTCTGCCATTAACAAATGTATATGCTGTTTATAGTGAACTGCAACCATGTGATGGCACCCTGTCAAGAGCATAAGGCACAAAATAAAGGAAAATCATGTTAAAACCACCCAAAACAGTATAAATGAAAATAAAAATAACAGGAAATATGAGTTTAAAATACATTTTTCATATACCAAAAAACCAGACTTTTTACCATTTCACCGAGGATAGCTTCTTAGAATAATATAAAATAACTATTGTTGTAGAATAGTTGGACAAGACCTCAACCAAGCTGTAAATTTTTTTGTGTTAGACATTATGGAGCACAAAATCATTTTCACTTATTCAGACAATTCAATACAAAACAACCATGTAATTAAAAAAGTGCTAAACAATTAATATCATTCAAAAAAACTGGAAATAATTTGCATTATAGAACATATTTTGTGTTCTTAAACTGGTCTCCTTGTTAAGAGGTGGGAGAGGTACTCAGACAATGAGAATGACTACATATCTAACCGAGAGGTGGGCAGCTGCCTCTATACAATGAGTTTACTAAACTGATATTCAAAGGAAACTTGGAAACCTATTCAATGAGAATGTGCAGTTCAGGTGGTAAGAGGGGGCAACGTCTAACAACAGCACTAGAACGTGAGGAAGAGAAGACAGGGATACAGACAAGAGCATTGCTGTACTTTATACAGAGCGACAGTGTACTGCTGGTACAAACTATACCAAAACAACTTCACTATGTTAACAGGAAAAAATGGAACAGACTTCCGCTATACCACCAGGGAATATATTCAGAGTCACAGCATAAGAGAGAAATGCAGACAACTCCAAAGTAGTTCTCAGCTTTCATGAATTCTGTCCCATCAGGAAGATTCACAGATAGGGTCTGCCCCGTGCACCAGATACAAGGTAAAAAGAACTGTACTACTGTATACTATTTGTGAAAGGAGTCATGCACCTGGCAATTTGTGATTCATGTAGTGCTTTGTGAAAATGTGGTGTGCTGAGCATGTGCCATGTTCCATCCATTCTTACAGTGCACAGAGTGATGCTACCATTCTTAAAGCACACAAAGTGCTGCTACCAGTCTTAACAGCACAAAAAGCGCTGCTACCATTCTTACAGCGCACAAAGTGCTGCTACCAATCTTAACAGCACACAAAGTGCTGCTACCAATTTTAACAGCACACAAAGTGCTGCTACCATTCTTACAGCGCACAAAGTGCTGCTACCAATCTTAACAGCACACAAAGTGCTGCTACCAGTCTTAGAGCTGCTACCATTCTTACAGTGCACAAAGTGCTGCTACCAATCTTAACAGCACACAAAGTGCTGCTACCATTCTTAGAGCACACATAGTGCAGTGCACAGAGTACTGCTAGCATTCTTACAGTGCACAAAGTGCTGCTACCATTCTTACAGCGCACAAAGTGCTGCTACCAATCTTAACAGCACACAAAGTGCTGCTACCATTCTTACAGCGCACAAAGTGCTACCATTTGTAGAGCACACATAGTGCAGTGCACAGAGTACTGCTACTATTCTTACAGCACACAAAGTGCTGCTACCAGTCTTAACAGTACATAAAGTGCTGCTACCATTCCTACAGCACACAAAGTGCTGCTACCATTCTTACAGCACACAAAGTGCTGCTACCATTCTTACAGCACACAAAGTGCTGCTACCATTCTTACAGCACACAAAGTGCTGCTACCATTCTTACTGCACAGAGTGTGCTACTACCGTTCTTACAGCACACACAGTGCTGCTACCATTCTTACTGCACAGAGTGTGCTACTACCGTTCTTATAGCACACACAGTGCTGCTACCATTCTTACTGCGGACAGAGTGCTGCTACCATTCTTACAGCGCACAGAGTGCTGCTACCATTCTTACAGCACACAAAGTGTTACCATTCTTACAGCACGCAAAGTGCTGCTACCATTCATGCAGTGCACAGAGTGCTGCTACCATTCTTACATCGCACAGAGTGCTGCTACCATTCTAACAGTGCACAGAGTGCTGCTACCATTCTTACAGTGCACAGAGTGCTGCTACAATTCTTACAGCGCACAGAGTGCTGCTACCCTTCTTACTGCACACAGAGTGCTGCTACAATTCTTACAGCGCACAGAGTGCTGCTACCATTCTTATAATGCACAGAGTGCTGCTGCCATTCTTACAGTGCACAGAGTGCTGCTACCATTCTTACAGCACACAGAGTGCTGCTACCATTCTTACAGCGCACAGAGTGCTGCTACCATTCTTACAGTGCACAGAGTGCTGCTACCATTCTTAATGCGCACAGAGTGCTGCTACCATTCTTACAGCGCACAGAGTGCTGCTACCATTCTTAATGTGCACAGAGTGCTGCTACCATTCTTACTGCGCACAGAGTGCTGCTACCATTCTTACTGTGCACAGAGTGCTGCTACCATTCTTACAGCGCACAGAGTGCTGCTACCCTTCTTACAGCGCACAGAGTGCTGCTACCATTCTTAATGCACACAGAGTGCTGCTACCATTCTTACAGCACACAGAGTGCTGCTACCATTCTTACAGCGCACAGAGTGCTGCTACCATTCTTACAGTGCACAGAGTGCTGCTACCATTCTTAATGCGCACAGAGTGCTGCTACCATTCTTACAGCGCACAGAGTGCTGCTACCATTCTTAATGTGCACAGAGTGCTGCTACCATTCTTACAGCACGCAAAGTGCTGCTACCATTCATGCAGTGCACAGAGTGCTGCTACCATTCTTACAGCACACAAAGTGCTGCTACCCTTCTTACAGCGCACAGGGTGCTGCTACCATTCTTACAGCACACAAAGTGCTGCTACCATTCTTACAGCACACAAAGTGCTACCATTCTTACAGCACGCAAAGTGCTGCTACCATTCTTACAGCACACAGAGTGCTGCTACCATTCTTACAGTGCACAGAGTGCTGCTACCATTCTTACAGCGCACAGAGTGCTGCTACCATTCTTAATGTGCACAGAGTGCTGCTACCATTCTTACTGCGCACAGAGTGCTGCTACCATTCTTACTGTGCACAGAGTGCTGCTACCATTCTTACAGCACACAGAGTGCTGCTACCCTTCTTACAGCGCACAGAGTGCTGCTACCATTCTTAATGCACACAGAGTGCTGCTACCATTCTTACAGCGCACAGAGTGCTGCTACCATTCTTACAGCACACAGAGTGCTGCTACCCTTCTTACAGCGCACAGAGTGCTGCTACCATTCTTACTGTGCACAGAGTGCTGCTACCATTCTTACAGCACACAAAGTGCTGCTACCCTTCTTACAGCGCACAGGGTGCTGCTACCATTCTTACAGCACACAAAGTGCTGCTACCATTCTTACAGTGCACAGAGTGCTGGTACCATTCTTACAGTGCACAGAGTGCTGCTACCATTCTTACTGTGCACAGAGTGCTGCTACCATTCTTACAGCACACAAAGTGCTGCTACCCTTCTTACAGCGCACAGAGTGCTGCTACCATTCTTACAGCACACAGAGTGCTGCTACCATTCTTACAGTGCACAGAGTGCTGGTACCATTCTTACAGTGCACAGAGTGCTGCTACCATTCTTACAGTGCACAGAGTGCTGCTACAATTCTTACAGCTCACAAAGTGCTGCTACCACTCTTAATGCACACAGAGTGCTGCTACAATTCTTACTGCGGACAGAGTGCTGCTACCATTCTTACAGTGCACAGAGTGCTGCTACCATTCTTACTGCGCACAGAGTGCTGCTACCATTCTTAATGCACACAAAGTGCTGCTACCATTCTTACAGAGCACAGAGTGCTGCTACCATTCTTAATGCACACAGAGTGCTGCTACAATTCTTGATGTGGCCAGAGTGCTGCTACCATTCTTACAGTGCACAGAGTGCTGCTACCATTCTTACTGCACACAAAGTGCCGCTACCATTCTTACAGCACACAGAGTGCTGCTACAATTCTTACAGTACACAAAGTGCTGCTTCCATTCTTACTGCACACAGAGTACTGCTACAATTCTTAAAGCAACAAAGTGCCACTACCATTCTTACTGCACACAGAGTACTGCTACAATTCTTACAGCACACAAAGTGCCGCTACCATTCTTACAGCGCACAAAGTGCCGCTACCATTCTTACAGCTCACAAAGTGCTGCTTCCATTCTTACAGTGTACAAAGTACTCACACCATGGTAACAACTGAAGATACATCTCCTGGGCACACACTATGGAACCAATGAAGATATGTCACCTGGCCGCATAATATGTAACCACTGAAGAGACATCACCTGGGCACACACCATGGTAACAACTGAAGATACATTACCTGGGTAGGAACCATGGTAACAACTGAAGATACGTTACCTGGGCACACACCATGGTAGCAGCTGAAGATGCATTACCTGGACACACACTATAGCAGCCTGCATTTTAAATACTGTTCTTGCAAAGTCTATAGCTGTGCGGTTCATGAACTAAACCCTCACATATACACATACCTTTTTGTGTGTGTACCTGGGTGACAGAAAGAAACTAATTCTCTGGGTGTTGGCATAATTGTTAAGGCATTTACCTCACAGGCACAAGGTACAGGGTTTCATTCCTTCCTTGGGAAGCATGGTTAGATTAAAAAAAGCCTTGTGAGGGGTCATTAGACTAGTAATCACCCATGAATCTATGAATTGGGACTCCTGGAGTGGAAGATGACTTTAGGGGCACATACCATTGCATGCTGTTTAAGTTGCAACTTGAATATGCTGTGGGTGCTTGCAAACCATTTAATCAAAATTTAAAGCACAAATGATGAGTAAACTACACACTATATTCATTAATAGTATTTAGGACACTTGTCAACAATTTAAACACAAAATAGCAAGAGCAGCCTGTGTGTCCTGTTACGCACAGGTACAAGGCAGGGATTCTGTGTGCATGGGGAGGGAAAGGGGTGTGTCTTCTGTTGTATCTGTGTGTGAATAACTACAGAAAATGTTGCACACCACTTTATGTTCCCTAGCGAGAAGGACTGAGTCAAACATTTTATGAAATTTTCACCTGCAGCTGCATGCCCTTATGTACTTGTTCTATTTTAATGATATGCCTATAATGCTATATGTCCAAGCCTCACTGGTCTTTTACAAGCAGCAGTACTGGATTGCACAAAGTGCTTCTAATATCTGTGGTGAACAGCTTTAAAGTGTCTGAGTGCGTATGAGTAGACAGATGTATAGTATATACTTGTATCTGTCCGGCAGCTGTACACAACAATATCAGGCATGTGACAGTGTCTCTTGGAAGATGTATGTTTTTGGGGTTTGCATTACAGTTTGAACTGCTGCATGTTAGAACCTGAAGCAATGGTTTAATTCCTGAATCCCAGCTGGGAGCCATACATCCCATCAGGAAGTACCTGCCAATGTGCTGCAGCTTCCCTGGAGCTCAGTAAAGCTATTCCTGAATCCCAGCTGGGAGCAGTACAGTCCATCAGGAAGTACCTGACAATGTGCTGCAGCTTCCTTGGAGCTCAGTAAAGCTATTCCTGAATCCCAGCTGGGTGCCATACAGCCCATCAAGAAGTAATGCCAATGTGCTGCAGCTTCCTTGGAGCTAAGTAAAGCTATTCCTGAATCCCAGCTGGGAGCCACACTGCCCATCAGGAAGTAACTGCCAATGTGCTGCAACTTCCTTGGAGCTAAGTAAAGCTATTCCTGAATCCCAGCTGGGAGCCATACAGTCCATAAGGAAGTAACTGCCAACGTGCTGCAGCTTCCTTTTGTGCTCAGTAAAGCTATTCCTGAATTCCAGCTGGGAGCCATACAGCCCATCAGGAATTAACTGCCAATGTGCTGCAGCTTCCTTTTGTGCTCAGTAAAGCTATTCCTGAATTCCAGCTGAAAGCCGTACAGCCCATCAGGAAGTACCTGCCAATGTGCTACAGCTTCCTTGGAGCTCAGTAAAGCTATTCCTGAATCCCAGCTGGGAGCCATACTGCCCATCAGGAAGTAACTGCCAATGTACTGCAACTTCCTTGGAGCTCAGTAAAGCTATTCCTGAATCCCAGCTGGGACCCATACAGCCAATCAGGAAGTAACCGCCAATGTGCTGCAGCTTCCTTTTGTGCTCAGTAAAGCTATTCCTGAATTCCAGCTGAGAGCCATACAGCCCATCAGGAAGTAACTGCCAATGTGCTGCAGCTTCCTTTTGTGCTCAGTAAAGCTATTCCTGAATTCCAGCTGGGAGCAATATAGCCCATCAGGAAGTAACTGCCAATGTGCTGCAGCTTCCTTTTGTGCTCAGTAAAGCTATTCCTGAATCCCAGCTGGGAGCCAAACAGCCCATCAGGAAGTAACTGTCAATGTGCTGCAGCTTCCTTTTGTGCTCAGTAAAGCTATTCCTGAATCCCAGGTGGGAGCCATACAGCCCATCAGGAAGTAACTGCCAATATGCTGCAGCTTCCTTTTGTGCTCAGTAAAGCTATCTCTGAACTGCACTAACAGTGCTCTTCAGGTATGCATGGGCATTTGCATTTGCCTTGAGCACCGCAGACAGACGTGTGCTGCAACACAAGAAAGATCGTGCCCTGGTGTGCTGTTTCCTGTTTAACACGTTTGAGCTTCTTCTGCATAACTGTCACACTACTACCCCAAGTATTATGCACCATGTTTGCAATTCCTGATGTATATCTTTTACCATTAGAATCACAAAGTTTCCTTGTAAGAATGTCTTGTACCTGTGTTTGATTATTTTAATGTGTGCTGAATTTATAAACACAAATACACTACATCTATTGCACAGACTGATAAACTTTGGAATGCAACCCAACTGATTTGGGACTGACATATAACCATAGCCTGCGTTAAGTACCCACGGAACCCGCATCCGCGGGGGGCCCCTGATTATCTCCCCGTGAACGAAGGCCCCCATCCAGCAGCACAGGTTTCTCCATCTCCTCTTTTCATTCAGCTCACAAAAAAGTGGAGCAGCGTAGTTACAAAATTCACATCCGCTGCATTCCATTATTGTCCGTATATTCCTCGTCACGTCATTATCGCAAACTTTTTCTCATTTTTGATTTTATTTTGATTTGTCAGTAAGCTGCTCTCAATCAGGTCTGCTTCAGTGAAGCAAGGGATCGGATTGGCTGCAGCATCCAGGCAAGCAAGTTGTTTTTTTTTTTTTATTTTTTTTTTTAACATTACAGGTCAGCAGACTTCTAGGAAGCTGTGAGCAGGTTGGTGATGAGCAGAAACTAATCACCATGAAAGGATTAGTACTACATTAACTTGGTAGGTTATACTGCCAATTTGTTAAAGACTTAACTGTTCCATCAAGGTCACAACGGAGAGAGAGAACTGGATTACTAAGTGTTTGAAATCTGTATCTGCAGACCATTGGTATCATAGACAGCAGTAACATGCACTTGTCTGCCATAGCCACTTTCTTTTGCTGGATATTACTGATTTGATATCACTGACATACCTCTCAATCTCTTAAAGCAAGAGATCTGGACAAAACCATACAAATGGGGGGACAAAGACACAAAAATAAGGACACTTTTAAAGTACTGTTCTTTACAAACTTAGAAAATTGATAGAATAACAGATTTTGCATTAGCATGAATTTTCTGAAGGATATGAAGTCTGAAACGCAAATGTCTGTCATTATTTTCTGACTACAAACCGAATTGATTTGCCAGAAATCAGTTTTTATGAGAAACAGACCAAAAACATTAGGCAAAAATCTGGACATTCTGTGAAAAGTTGTGCAGTTGAGAGGTATGATTTTGCTTTGACTGTTTTTTTTTTTTCTGAATGGTCCCAAATACTTATTGGGCTGTCAAGGGTCCTGAATGTTTATGATTGGAGAAACCCAGTAATTTTTCATAGTATATGGAGCTTCAGTTCTGCCAGAAACTGGCTGTAAGTGAAGTGTGTCTGTTCAATGGCCTTTAAAGTTGCTACAAATGAGTGGCATTGTGAGCTATAAATTGTATGTATTACAGCTTTAAGAACTGTCAAAGTCTTGAAACTGTTCGGAATTGGGCGCATTGTGAAACTAAAGTTTGACATATCTGAAATTTGTGTGCTACCCCCCCCCCGATATCAGAAAAATATATAATATTTTTGTCAGTTTTGAACAATACAAAATCACAAAGCTCCCTGCCCTAACTACATAGAGGATTATCATCTCATCTTTAATAAAAACAAATCCTTTTTTTTTTCTTTTAATGAATTTAACAAATCCGCCTATTGAGCTTTGCTTTCAAAGTTAATTTCTTAAAAGAGGATAACATTGCTTATCCAGCCCATATTTAAGACAGCTATTGGAGAGCATGCCTTCTCTAGCCATGTGGTATAAATTCACTCTAGAGATGAAGTCTCACAATACCCTTGTAGGTTTAAAGACTAAAAGAGAGCTCATCATTAGAAAGGAGTCATGTGCAAGTTCATAGGTTAGTAGTAGGATAACCGCCCTTGTGGGCCACATTTTCAATTTGGTGCTTGGAATGACCCTTAATTAGTGTTTAGATTAACCCTACCCACTCATTACTATATTTATATTACCTGACTAACTAACTAACTAGGATCACAATGCTTTAGGAACAATGTTCAAGAACTATGAACTGACTATTCATAAATGCATTTCTGAACTAACATAGCCATATTCCACCATTCAACTGACATAGCATCAGTCTTTAGTACATATATTGCATATACTATATACAGATTACAAGTAATATTTTTACATCATAACCTTCTCTATATAAGTGATTCTAATTCTCATCAGTCATGATCTGTACATGGTGTTTGTTGTTTATTCAGTTTCTTTGCAGTCCTATTTTATTTTGCTTGAATGTAATATATGTGACTAATATGTGCTTATCATACCAGTTTCTGTATTCAGCTATTTCCATTGTTCTTTGAGCCTGGGTCATGTCTGAAAAAGTCTCAACAGACCAGCCAATCTATACTGTTAATAAACAGTAGGTAAGTAGGTAAATAAATAAACAACTGTTAACGTGAGCTTGAGTTAATTTTTCTGTAACCACTGTACTAAAGATGTAGTGCTGCTGTCTTGATGCATGCTAATGCACAATTAAATGTTTGCCTGGTATTTTTGTTCTGTTCCTCACCAAAAATGTGGGTTCATGCAATGCGTGCTACTGCAAAGTATGTTCTACTATTTTTATTAATTCATAATTACATCGTATAAAATGCCTAATATTGGGAGGGGGATTAGCAGCTCTGAGATTGTTGCAGAATGTATGACTGTCTGACGTATGCTAATACAAACTGTTATGCTAGTACTGTGTACACCGTCAATGTTTATAATTATCCCTGACACTGTGACTTTGTAGTTATTGTGTTGAGAGGTTGGAAGCATGGTTAGGGTCTATGAGAATGTTGCAGCTGTATTTGTCTTGTGTGTCTGTGTTGTGTATGGGAGTCAGTGTGGGTGTCTTTCTGTACCTTTGTGGGTCTGGCTATCTTGATGTGGTACAGAGGCTTGTCGTAATGTAACAACATTACTACTAAATGCCAGTCAGTCATAGCTCTCAATCCCTTGGCACAAAAAAATTTGGACAAAGCCAAAGATAATGGGGGAC
This sequence comes from Protopterus annectens, assembly GCF_019279795.1. NCBI lineage: Eukaryota > Metazoa > Chordata > Ceratodontiformes > Protopteridae > Protopterus > Protopterus annectens. Next base: position 39,646,120 of record NC_056732.1, read on the forward strand.
AGCCCCAAAAACTGGGACAAATTTTAAATATTGCTGTTATAAATTTTGATAGAATAAACGATCTTGTATTACCACGCATTTTCTGAAGGATATGAAGTCAAACTCAAATGCCTGCCATTATTTAGTGAATTCACCCCTCACTGATTTGCCACAAAAAATCCAGAAAACTACAAATTTTGAGGAACTGACCAAAAATGAGTAAAATCTGGACATTCTATGAAAATCTGTGCAGTTGAGGAGTATGCAGTCTGTGTGCATGGACCTCTGAGTGGCTAACTTGCTGTTCTGCAGGAGTTTGTCATAATGTAACATTGGCACTAAATGCCGGTCAGTTTGTGTACCTTGGCACACCATTTCTTAAGGATCTGAATGTAATAACCCTATAGTGAGTGTAAAATGGTGCTGGATGAGCTTGACAGGGAAGGGGGTGTAACAGCAATGTGGGCACTCTTTATATACTCCTGAGTAGGGCCCCCAACTTGAAACTTGCTGGGGGCCCCCAAAATGTTAGCACTGGCCCTGCATATAACCTAGGTGGCTGGAAGGCTAAGTTACGGAAAATGAGAGTCACCAGCAATTGCAGGTTTTCCATCCTGGGAGGAGAAAGGTGTTGGAACTGCTGCAGTGGCAACAAATTTTAATTGCACGGAAGAATACACCAGTAGCTCTGGAACAGCTGTGCACAAGCTGCTGCTATGTTCACTATTTGCTGAATGATATTTAATTGTTACTTACACTATCACAATTGTTACTTTACCTATTTACATCATCAATGTGTCAGTACATGTGATGTTACTTTTCCCAGGTGTTGTACTGCATTTTCTGAGGTTTTATGACTCATACAAGAGGGAAAGGGTGAGGTGCTCTTTTTTTTGATAGGGGGAGGGTATCCTGGCTGCAGCTCTTAATGATCTGATGCCCTGTACAACACCCCTATTGGTCCAACCCCGGTAATACCCCAGCCAGTTCTAGAGTCAGTGACATGGAAGGAAGGGGAGATGGAGAACAGCATTACACCAGTACGATCCCCTTGGCTGGAGCAACCAGCAGAGTGGAAAGAGGAATGAGACAGCAATGTCCTGGGAGTGGACCGGAGTGGCACCTGCAGCGTCATCCTATTTCAGTCTAATTTTTTTTGCTAAGTGCTAAATCGCTCCTGCAATGTGCTGACAGCAATGTCGGTCAGGGAGGGGCCACTCACGGGCTGCTGCAGCAGTCTCAGTTACTCTTTCCTTCCACCCAGGCAGCCTAGCATTCTTTCTTTAAGCTCCAGCCTCCATCAGAGCTCATTTTGGGATGCCTGGCACATTCTCACCCATCAATGACAGGCATATCCATCCTTTTTACCTATTATTTATTTTACTTTATTTTACATTTGTTAACCGGGATGGTCCGACTGGACGAGGTCCATTTACAGCGGAGGCCTGGGGAGAAAAGCTCCAGTTAATTAATACAAAAAAATACAAAAAATAATGACATTATACATAATGTAAAAAACATTGTTATACTAGCAGTATTTTGTGAAAAATAACAGTAAAAAAGTTCTCATCAGCAATACTTACATATGTGCATTTTGTTAGTTGTGAAAAATACGGACAGAGATCACAACAAAATTACCATATGTCAAGGGAATCCCATTTGTTACAACCATGCTTACTGATGGCCTGAAATAGGAGAAAAAAGTGAAGGATGGAGGTAGCATATTTTAGGATTATGTAACACATGTACAGAGCCAAGAGCTTAAAAGATGAGCCTTAAGGGAGTTTTTGAATTGCGTGGTATTTGATGCAGAAGTCACGGGGGGGTATTACAACTTTTTGCTATACTGTGTGAAAATAGAGCTTTACCTGCTGTGTTGCTGGCTGAGGAGACAGAGAGGAGTGATTTGTTGGCAGAGCGGAGTGCACGACTTGGTGCATAGTTAGTCAATAATTGCCTTAGAGCTGGAGTTTTGTCAGGATGTTTTAGGCTGTTATACTCTATGACTAGTTGGTGATAGGTTATTAACTATGGGAGTTCAAGCCACTGAAGTTGCGTAAGAGGTATACAATGATGGGTTCTAAAGGGAATTTTTAGCAAACTTGGCGATTTTGTTATAACAAGACTCAGGTTTGTCTAGATCACATTTTCTAACATAAGTCAGAATTGGCGCTGCATACATGAGTTTGGAAAGAAGGTGGGTTTGAGCTAGGGTGACCTGAGCCTGATCTGATAGAAGATTTTTATGTCTGTATAGGGAACTCATTTTTTGTGTACCTTTTTAATAGTTTGACAGATATGGATGTCAAAGTGGAGGTTCTTATCTATTTCGATGCCAAGGAGCTTGGTGTGTAGAGAGGGTGAAATGACAGTTCCATTGTTGGAGGAGATACAAAAGGAGAGTGGAGAGGTTTTTGATTTGTTTGGGGTAAACAGAAGTAACTTAGTTTTGTTGGGATTTAAGATAAGTTGAATATTAGTGATCCACCTTTCTACTGAGGCAAAAGATTCTTGGGCGAGGTGCTGTAGAGTGGCAAGAGATGGGGCTTAGCAGATTAGGGTTGAATCGTCTGTATACTGTATGAGTGAAGTCTGCAGGGTAGAGGTATGCAGATTATTGGTGAAGACAGAAAAGAGAAGTGGACCCATTATGGAACCTTGAGGTACACCAATGGGGGTTGGGAGTAAAGGTGATAAAACTCCTTGCCACTGGACAGCTTGTTGTCTGTCTGATAAGACAGTTTGTAAACCATGCAATAGTGTCAGGGGCAAAGGATACAGAGGTTAAGAGTATCTATTAGTATGGAGTGAGAAACCATGTCAAATGCTTTAACTTACCATCAAGCTCCTGAGCCCCTAATCAAACTTGGCTTTTAGTATGGGCTTTATGTCTCTAATGCCACTCGTGAGGTCAGGTTCTGTTTTGTTTAACATTTTATTTTTGCTCCAAGTTTGTGAGACTTTGAAGGTAATACAGTAGTCAGCGGTGAGAGGGGACAGCCCCCACATTACATGGTGCAGCATAGCACATGCCTGCATAAAAACTGCTTTGGAATGCGTGTCTTTTTTTTCTGTGTAGCCTTTTTAGTTTGGTATTTATATATGGTTTAGATGTTTCAGTTACAATGTTTTGCATCTCATTACAGGCCTGGTGCTGCCAAGCAAATATTTGCATTGTAAGTGGAGTGACACATGCACAGACCTACTGGTCCAGCACTACAGCATCAGATTTTATGGAAAACTCTGAAGCAAGAAGTAACCTGGGTGAAAAGCATCCAGGGAAAAGGCATTAAAAAACATCATTGCTTAGATGATGCTCCTGTGGAGAAGAGAGTCGACAGTTGGCAGGCATGAAGAAGTCAGCAGCAAAAAAAATACATACAGAAAATCCTTGCTTCTAATGCCAAATCCCATGCCATTATCATGTTTTTGAAAGTGGTGCAAGTGTCTGTTTCCCCAAACTCCTGATTAAATTGTTTAACTGCAGAATAAATGAAGGAAATGCAACTGCTACGTTTTGAGCACAACTCATTAATTGCCGTACTTTTGGAGAAGCACTTGGTATACTGACTATTCCTGATTATAAATATATTAAGTAATAAACATCACATGATCATATTTCTAATACTCCAGCAGGAGATGTTCCTTATTCATTACCTGAGCGTGTCTTCGGTAAGCCAGGGGCACTCTGAATGAAATCTGGGGAGGCAATAGGTCCAATCTTTTCTCGAACTGTCGAAGTACAATAAATTTATAAAGTTATTCACTACTTAAGTATGTATAAGCAGATAAACAAATATACAAACAAGAGCACATTTCTAACATAGGACTAAAGAATGATTTTGGAGAAATTAATTCAAACATTCATTGGAGCATGTTAACCAGCAATAAACACACCAAAATAAACTAATTATTGAAATGAAAGACACAGCGATATTTCTCAGCTCTCTTGAAGCTTATTAAATATAGATAAGAAGAAATCTTAGCACTTTATTAGTATATTTTAAAAGCTTTCTTTCCTTTTTTTACACAATAGAAACAAGAGCCGGCCCAAGAAAACAAATATCACATGCAGTGAAACATCTCATGTGGTGTATGTTGATTTTGTGTCTGGCTGAACGGAATCTTCCATAGAAGGATCTAGTTACTGGTGGTCATACTTCCTTTAATCTTTGATTTTAAGTTCAAGTGCCATACGTTGAGTAAGGTCATCCCTGCATTCCACAAGTTGTCTACTGTCAACCTGCTTACAAAAGATTTCACAATCCTGCATCCACAACAATATCAACATCACAATATCATCAGCAGTAGCAGCAAGTGTCTGATTCTAGTATCCAAACAGCTTTGTAAAGACTGTACTATTTACATTACAGCAAAAAAAAAAAAAAAAACAAGCCATTGACTGCTCTGCTTCTCTGGTGTGTCTCTTACTTGTTTGATTTTCCCCGTAATAGCTAACAGAGGTATAGCGATGACCTTTCTTAAACTGAGAAGGTGGACACTACATCAACATCATCATCACAGCCAGTGCTAAAGCTGCACTTCTAACTTTACAGAAAGGAGCTGCTTAAATTGTCACAGACATATTCAGCACAAATCATGTTCACAACTTGCGGTACTATAACCAGGCAATGACATCTGCGTATCATATTACACAGTAGCGAAGTCTTCAACAGTTTGGTATGGCAAGCAAAGTCTTCAACTCTAATGAACACAGTGCAAGCACCTCCTTTTTTTCTTGTATGACTTACTGAATCTGTCTAAGGTATCAGCTTCACTCTCCTTCTCCATACCTCGCTGCTTTGCTATCAAGCAGTGACATCTGACCACCGCAGGACACAATAACAGACTTCAAGGAAAAGGAAACAGTTCCAAGCTCTTCCTTTTTCCCCACCCAGCTCAGTTTACACTTCCTGGTTCACTGTGACTCTGCACATCAATGCTATCTAAATATTAGTAGGTTTATTTCTTTATAGCACCAATTGCACTTTCTCTATGCGATGGCTGTTAGCTTATTTGCACTTTTAGTTAGTCTTATTTGATAACACTGGTTATTGATTTTTTTTAAATATGCTCATAGGTTACCATTTAACTGTTTCCCACACTGCAAACTCTAGCTCATGTAAGATGTTTCGGCACTGCAAATGCTGCAATAATTCATGAACATCCTGTCTAGCTTCATTTACATAGCTGAGTGCATGAGGGAGTAACAATGGCTAGGACTTTGTCCACTCTCCTTTTCCATGCTTCATGATGCTCCTTACCCCCTTTCACTCCTAACCCCTCCAGCATAATTTACTTTACACTTATCTAATTTCTCCTACTTTCCAGCCAGCCAACTAGCTTTCACTTCCTCTGCTTACCAATATAACTCCATCAAGACACATACCTTATTACCAGCTTCCAAGATGGCTGCACATTGAGTAACAGCTTAATTCTAGCTCTCTCAGTGTGAAAACAGAAACTCAGCAGAGAAAGCCACTGGACTTCTACTTCTCTGTAAATTTCAGTAACTGGCGAGTAATGCACTGCCTAGATGCCAGGAAAAAAGAAAGAGTACCTGAAGAAAAATCAGTTTCAAAAGGTGAAGAAAGAACACTGGACTAGGAAGAGTACTGCAGATGTTCAGCATTGCAAGTTCTAGACATGACTTCCAGTAACCTAGAAGAAAGTATAAGGGAACTGCACACAGACCTGGTTAAAATAAATGAAACACCGATGGAGTTTATCGACTGAAACAAAAAATGCTGGAAAAAAATAGAAAAAACTTTAAATATATATTCAGATGAGGTGATAAAACAGCAAAAATCAGAGGTTGAAATGAAGAAAAGCCTGGCTGTACATGACACTGCTCAAGAAGAGATGTTTCAAAAAATAACAGAATTGGAGGATAGAGCACATAGGAAAAACCTCAGATTTTCTGCTGTACCAGAGAAGCTGGAAGTAACAAACTGCATTAATTTTATGAAAGTACAAATAAGCAACTGGACTGGTATTCCACAGCAGGAGTTGTTAACTGAAAGGGCACATCATGTGTATGCTCCAAACCTGGCTATGAGAAAGTAACCTAGATCTTTGATATTAAAGATGCAACCCTAAGAGCAGAAGCAGCCAACTCTGACAAAACTTTGGCAGAAGGACAAAGTACTAAAGGTAGGAGACAGCAGTGTGTTTATGGAGAATGATTACTCACTGTACACCAGGCAGAAGAGGAGTAAATTTATTCCACTATTCAGGAATGCCAAGAAACATGCATGAGATTCAAACTGCTGTACCAGCTGTCTTCAAAATATTCTTTATTGGAGGGACAAATCATTTTCTGATGCAGTACATGCTAAGAAGGAAATACAAAGGTTTGTCCAGCAAAACGTGAGATGTAAAACAGAAAGAAATTCTGCTTCTTGTTCTTCTGGTAATAAAGACCACCGGTGTCTCTAATTGACACAGGCAACCTGTAAATGGTTTATATCCCAGGCCCTAGCTTATAAATGTTTCATCTCCCAAGTGCCTGCTTATACTTATCGAGGGTGTCAGAACTTGTCAGAGATTTGGAATGCATGGCTAGAGTTAAAAAGGCCTTTGTGGTCATTAACCTAGTAAACACCTATGAACCTATGAACCAGAGAGACTGCGCAAGTGAAACCTTTTCCAATGTTTCAATGGAAAATGCTTGCGAAAAGTAAAAAAGCACAATAGTTGACCAGAAGAAGAGATTACATTGGAAATGGAGCATAGACATGATTGGGAAGATGTAGATAACCAGGAATAAAAAAAACAGTAACTTTGAAACTGACAGATGTGGGATTATAAAGCACCAATTATATTTGTGAACCATAACAGAACAAGAAACTCTGGAAATATTGTAGTCTTTTGGACTTTGTTATACTTGTACGGGACTCTAAAGCATATACTCTCATGCATGTCATTAATGTTCAGAAAAATACTTAGGAGAGGGGAAGAGGAGGGAGAAAGTTAAATGCAAGTAAAACAATTTTTTTATTAATATTAATATTTTTACAGTGCATGCTTTTCCTAGCATGCTATAAAGTAAAGTTTTCTCAGTTATTTTTAAGTGTAACTGGGGATACTAATGTAAACAGGTATTCCTGATTTTTTTTCTTTTCATTCTCCCTTCTTCTTTCTTTAACCTTGTTCAGTTTTAAGAAATGTAGGCAATGCAATGTTAAAAAGAAGAAAAGTCTGGTCAAAAGAGTATGACAAAAGAAAAATTTATGTACTTTTTCTCATTCTTGACTGGATTAAGGCCCTTAGCTTGATCTAGTAAAATGTTTTAAGAGAAAACAAGTAAATGAAAAAGAACATTGAATATTAATAAACCTTTTTTCTAGCAAATAAATGTTTGCTTAGTAGGAACTCTGTAGCTGGTCCTCATGTCTCCATGGAGACAATCTGATAAAGAGAATGGCCATGAGATAATGTTTTCTGAACATATTCATGTGTTTTCCCATCTGGGAGAGCTATAAAGATAAAACAAAAGTAGACAGCATTTAGTAGAAGCACAGACTGTACCATACATCTTACCATGGATAACCTTTCTTTTAAGTTAATGCACGTCTGTCAGTGCGGCTGTCAGTCTGGGACACTCATTCCTATTAGAAGGATAATACTTCAAAATTTGAAGATGTACATAGTTTTGTGTGTTATTATTAAGTGAATAGGTTTTAGGGTTTACTGGGGTTGTGTTTTTTTTTTTGTTTGAGGGCTTTCGATAAAACAAAAAGTTTTATAAGATGTGACATAGGCTCAAATGGTTATGACAAGAAACAACTGTATAAAAGATGAACCTGCCAAACAGTGTATGCACGTAACACAAAAGGTGGAACTAGACATTTAGCAAAAAAGCTGTTAAACATAAAAGGTAGGAACAATAACTTTTAATACAATGATGATTTATGTAGTGTCTTTAAAAGTTAATGGTCTCTCACATACATACAAAAAAGAGTACTGATTACATTAAAAATGTAGAGTTCAAATAGTTATGCTACAAGAGAAAATTGGAAAGAAGTGAACATGTGAATTTGATACAGGTTTTCAGGATGGTTATTCTGTGGAATACCTGGGGCAAAGGAAAAGAGAAGTATGTATATTAATTGTGGGAGGAGCTCTAATACTAACAGAAGAAGACAAAAAAGATAATAATGGTATATTTGTATTATTAAGGGGTTACTGGCAATGACGGAGGATTACACTAGTTTGTATTTATTATTTTATAGTTTATTATCACAGTAAGACGTTGTCCTGTTCGATTCTCAGCTAAAGCGTCTTCTGTGTGGAGACATGCGTGAATGGGCGTACCTTTGTTGAAGGTTGTGCATCAGGGCTGGCAACTCGGCACGTAAAAATCTACTGCCAGTCATTAGCAGACTGGAGTTCCACTGTGGCGACCCCTAGCTGGGAAAAGCCGAAAGACACAACATAGTTTATTTTATTCCTCATATGAACTTGTCTATATTCTTCTCCTTTTTTAGTTTCTCCTTTCTTGTCTTATCTTCAGTACATCTTCAAGATTATCTCTACTAAACATACTGTATGAATAACCATCATATTTTACTACCTGCTACACTTTTAATTTTATGTCTAAATCTCTATGCTTATGTAAATATCTTATGCAATCATATGTTACTGTCTGGTATATTTTTATAACTGAATGTGTAACTATCTTATGTGTAGTATGTTAGCAATTGTTCTGGAGAGTTTCTCCCCAGGCCTCTGCTTAAAACGGACAGCTCTGTACAGTCGGACCTCCCCAGTAAACAAATGTAAAATAAAATAAATAAAATGTACACTTCACTGAAAACTGCTACAATGGCACTTAAGAAAATTCTGGAAGAAGTAATCAGCTTTCAGCATGGAATATTACTTATTTATTTTATTTTTTTTTTGTATTTATTTTTATTTTTACCCTTGTTGACCAGGACAGTCCAACTGGGTGGTTAGCCCTTTTTCAGAGGAGGCCCAGAGGGAAAAGCCCCAAGATATAATGAGACTTATAGCTGATTATACACAATAAAATATACATACATTTTAGTTACACTGGTAGTAACATAAGTAAAAAATATACGGAAAGTGTTATAGTAATTATAAGTGTGGACTGGGATTTGATCTGCAACAGTGAAGATATATCCGGGGGGGCCCAGAAGGGAAAATATAACAAAGAAGGGAAAGCAGGAAAAAAACAGAATTAGACAACTTCTTTGATACTCACTAAGCAGGTATTCGCTAGGTGTCACTGAATCCAGAATAAAAGATAGTACTCTAAAAGTTAAACTTCGCATTTCTGGTTACAATTATGTGTTTAACACATAGCACACAAGAACAACTAGGGGTGGCACCTTATAACTCTACAAAAGCCTCATCATAAATAGAAACAGTAACTCACACTACCTTTGCCATTAACCATGACCCAAAGTGACATATAGATCCCATCAAACTCCAGTCCCCCTATTCTTTTAGCCACTGTCTACCGTCCTCCAGCTGTCACCCATGACAAATCTAAACAACACTCCAAGCACTACTGACTTCCCAGCCATATAAAACATCATTCAGAGAGACTTTGATATCAATCTTCAAGGTCTCAACAGGCATGAAATCATTGTTTTTTAAATTAACCAAAACCTTTCACAAATTATATTCTTTAACAAAGACAAGCTTCAAACCAAACAACTACTCCCTAACTGACCTCATTTTAACAAATTCTCCAAACAATATCTCTGTCACTGGCATCCTTCCTCCCTTTCTTATTGACCACTCACCAATAACTTTATCCTACTGCATGCAAAAAAAAAAAAAAAATTCCCACCTAAGCTCAACAGTTTCTGACTGAAAATTCTAATCAAGGCATAAATGCACTGAAAACAAAACTAACGTCCACCAACTAGTCCCCTAGCCATAGCACCAATACCCTCACAGAGGCTGCTGAAACACCATCAGCAAAACTAATGCACCTATGGGAAAAACACTTCCCTGTCCTTTCCAGGCTTAAGAAAACCAAGCTCAACCTCTTGATTATGAAAGAACTAAAAGCCCTATTTAAAATTAGAGAGATGGTTTGGCAAGAATGGAAAAATTCTCCAAACCCTTATAATATAAACAAATTTATTAACCTGAGCAATATACAAACTATTAGATGCCATAAGGCTTTACAATTCCATTATGAAGAAGCCTCCCTCAAAAATCTTCCCATGTATCTACGGGAACTAATAAACAAAATAATTGTAAAGACTTCAAACAAAGAACAAGTAAAGGAAGGCATTATTAAATGTCCCACTGACGCTTCACTAACAAACATTTTAAATTAATTTTCCCAACTGCGCAGCACCTACATCCACCTATCCATCACTTCCCATTCTCCCATCAAGCCATTTCTACTCACTCTCTTTGTATGTTTTAGCTGTAACAATAAAATAAATTGAAAAATCTTGGACCAGGTATCTGACGACTGACTACTGGGGTCTAATGGACTTCATCCTTCATTTATAACATTATACCCTGATCACCTAGCCTCCTGATATGCCATACGTAGAATCTGCACCTGTGTATCAACAAAATGCCACTTATATGGAAGGGAGATATACGTACAGTAGATCCCTCTCAAAAGTTCCTAAATCAAACTTCAACAGTGACTGCAGGCGCATTTCCATTCTACCAACACTAGCAGAACTTTATGAAATGTTAGTTTACTCTCAGTTGTCTATGTATATTCAGAAATAAAATATGCCATCCCCATACAAGCCTGGTTTGCGGATGGAGAAAGGGACAACAGTAACAACATTGTATACCTTAACTGACGATATGCTTACTAATACAGCATGTTTCAGTCTTTGTACCCTCTCATTATACCTTGTTACTTCAGCGTCATTGTTGTAGGGATAAGCCACAAGCCTCTTGAATGGTTCAAGGATTTTTATCTCTAACAGAACATTCTCTGTAAAGTTAGGATTAAATCTGTCACTTCATGTTTCACTCTTAAAATGTGTCCCCTAAGACTCCGCTCTGTTACTACTGCTCTATCTTCATTAACATATTACCCAACTAATTTCCACAACTACCACTCATCCTGCATGCAGACAATATGGTTATCTATAGATGTAGCCCTTCAAAAAAAACACAACTACGAAATAACTAGAAATTACCTGTCTCTACATTCCAAGTGGAAACAAGATGCATATGCTAATAAACATACAGAAAGTAAAAGCTGTACTAGTTAAAATTCTGCAAAAGTTCAGATGACTACTCCCTGACTGATGCATCCTATGTAATAACCATGATGACCAAGCATCATTATTCCTAATCTTTAACCAGGATGAACTAGGGACTGCAAGATGCTTCTGGTATGAAAGGATATGGTGTAACCATCACCTAGATCTTCAGCATCACATTAGTATAACAAGGGCTGAAATTAACCAATTATTGTTTTGCCAACAAATTTTTCATACATTATATCACCAGAAAGCAGATGTGTAACTGGTAAAGATATCCTCCTAGCACAACTAGAATATACTCTCCCTACCATCACCACAGCAATGGAGAAGAACACTTCAATCTTACAAGCAATTTGCAACTGCACCTACAGGTTTATTTACCTACCCATTCAATAAGAACATCACTGCCTTACTTAGTGGACAGAAGAGATGTGCACCATTTACTAGTAGACTCCCTTGTTTTAAAACTGTTAAAACTGGAGTTCTTCCCCTTCTTTTCTCACCCCCCTGCAAACCAGAACCTTAAACTACCAGGTTAGATCAACCCCGCATCCTCACCAAACTCCTGATTCCATACACCTCTCACTAAACTATATATTGCAGACCACAGCATCTCTTTCACTGGCCCAAAACGTTGGGACTGTCTTCCCTTCACCCTAAAAATAATACAGTCATACACTGAATTTGGATCCTAATTTAAAAAATATCTTCTAAAATATACAAAGTGAGTCTACTTCTGTACCCCAAATTTTAAGCAACTTCTGCTCTGCCAAACTCCACCCATATTCTTTTATACTGCTAAAATAAATTACACAAACACTTCAGCCTTCCTTGCCCACTTTAGTAATGTGTGCTAACCCTAACCCTGCCCATAACTCTAATGTGCAGTGCACTTTAAAAAAAACCCTTTCCATAACACTATCACTAGACAGACAAATCTGTGCTGATGTGTTGTAGGATAATTTGTACTACTTCAGGAAAGGAAACTTGTTTCCTTTTTTCAGTGTACTCTGTGCCACGATGTACTGCTTTCGATATCATGAATGATCAACATTTTTTTGAGGAGTTTTTTTATGTCGATCATTTAACATGTCGACCATCCATTCATGATATAATTTTATATTCATATATATGTGTGTATATATATATATATATTTACACTGATACATTTTTTTATTTAGTTTTGTTGAGTTGGTTAGTCCATGTATGCATGTGGCCTACTGTCAGGGAGGACTTGAGGTGGTTCTTGCATAGACACAAGAAATCTAACCAAGACACCAAGCAAATCCCATTACTGTTTCATCATGTGATGCCAGATAGGGAATCCGTGAGAACAAGGACATTAGCATTATGAAGACCATTACTATGATGAAGGAGGACCATGCGTCTCAAAGGCTGGAAGTTTTGATGTGGTCTATCAGTGCAGCAGTTGCAGGCTTTAGCTGGTATTCTTGACTCACCGGTAACTGGTGAGGACATGTTAAGGATCAAGGCCCTGCCTGAGGACAAGTTAAGGACCGAGGCCCTCCATGTTGTTGCAGCACAGGTCATGGAGACCTTTATATTGGCTTCCTGCCAGTCTGATTCTGTGGCAGACATTCTTGCAGAAACTGATTGTGGAGTTTGGCCTTTGGTGTCAGCTGGAAGGAAGTCAATGGATGCTGAAATACATCATCAGAAAGCCAGTTCAGAACTTTTAAAAGCATCCACTGCTCTGGATATCTGGAAGAAAAGGACTTCTGGTGAAACAGTGTCAGGCTTGCATGTAGAGCTTATTTTTAATAATCAATATTTTTTTTATATTTTTATTATCTGTGAAAAGGTGTCCACTTCAGAGAGTTACCATTGTTAAACTTTGTTGTGAAGCCTTTGGGACTACATATTTTGAAAGACTGGACTTTGACTCACCTGTTTTTACAATCAACATATGACTTGCATTTGGTGACCAGTTGGACAAGCCTATTCTGTTTTTCTTTTCTGGGGTGCTTAAAGAAAAGGTGTAATCTTCATGATGAAGTGATTTTTGTTTTACTGTTATTTAAGCAGGGAATGTTCTGTGCAATTAAAACCTGTTAATATTTATGTGGAAGAATCTAAGACTGTGGAAATTATCGTGCTATGCTTTTTGGTTAGGTGTGTTGACAGGCTTAGAATGTGAACAGGGGGGTGGAAGTACAGCTTTTTGCTACACAAATAGGGGGCAAAAGTTACTTCATATCAATATGAAGTATTTGATGCCTTGTTATGTATTCTAACATGTCCTGGCAGTGTTTTTTTTTTGTGGGAAAATTGGCCATCTGAGAATCCTGTGCCTGTGCAACGTCTGCAAGGACTGTGGGCAGGAGAGACATTCAAAATAAAACAAAACTGTATTCATGAATATCACTTTTTGTGATTACTTTGGATACTTGGCCAGTTTTTGATAAACTGTGAACAGAGTCAACAGCTGATAAAAGGTGATGCATCTCACTAGGGGAAGAGCTATGGTTACCTGGTAGCCAAAGAGGCTTCTGCGGTACTAGTAGATACAAAGTGGGTGGGGTCCCAGGTGATGGACATTTCAGAGTGCAAACTCACTTGTAGTTATATTTTGATAAGGTTTGCTCAGATAGTAGGGAGGGGCAGCAGTATGTCTGGGATGGCCAATCTTCATTCCATAGGCTTAAGTGTTAGAAAGGATAAATGAAAGAAAAATAAGGAAAAAAATGGAAGTCTGCTACTATAAGTATATTTTAGTAGAGGGCATCTGTCTTTTAATGGTGTAAGTTTGAAGAGTTCTGGTGGATGATGCATTTTGGAATGTGCCCAGAACAAATGGGTAGAAGTGTCGTTTATTTATGGTGTTCAGTTTGTTCCAGTGCTGGTACAAGGCAAGACTGATAGATTTCTGTTAAATTTGGAGCAATGTTCACACTTGTCAAAAAGAAAAGTAATTGTATAAGGAAACATTTTGGAGACATCAGGTAACCACAAAGACAGCTGCTGGTAATTTTTTTCTTGACGTGTCATTAATAAAAGCCCCAAAGCATCAAATATCAACCTTTGATGTAATAAGAGAAATAAGCAAAACTGTATTCTGCACTGCTAAGATTAAGGCACTGGGACAAACAACAAATGAGCAGAGAACAGTTATTACTTTGGAATGTAAAAAACACTACAGGAAAGTGCAAAGTACACTTTTTTGTAGCTTGGTTTCCGTTAACAGCTACAGCGAAGACTGGATTCATAGTGGTTGTCTGATTTCTGAAAAGATTGGGCCTAGGAACTAACACCCATTCTGTTGCTAATAACCTGACATTAGTGTAGTTTCCGTAGCAACGATCCTACTGATGAACATCAGGAAATACATGCAAATTATCAATACTAGAGAACCTGAGCTTGTCTGACTGAAATGTCCTTTAATAAAGTCCACACACTCATCTAAACAGTTCAATTTGTTTCATAACCCAGCCGCTTTCTCCACATCATCTCATCTGAATGTACATGGCTACACAATGGTCAGTTGAGCATGTACACAGCCTCTCCACAGCCATACCACAAAGGACTTTGCTCATGTGTCTATTTAAACTTATGACAGTCTACTCAAAACTAAATATTTGTGGACTGCAGACAGTGCTAGGTATACTGGCACCTATAAAGCTTTGACCATATTTAACCTGCTAAATGGCTCAATGGCAAACAACATACAAATCTGACATAACTGATATCATAAGAGTTGGATGACTCAAATTACATGACTTCAGTCATAATAATCAACAACAACTGCAACATCATACGTATTTACTTTATACACAGGATAACTGCACATCATATGTATTTACTTTATACACAGCATAACTGCACATCATATGTATTTATTTTATACACAGCATAACTGCAACATCATATGTATTTATTTTATACATAGCATAACTGCACATCATATGTATTTATTTTATACACAGCATAACTACAACATCATATGTATTTATTTTATACATAGCATAACTGCACATTGTATGTGTTTACTTTACACATAGCATAACTGCAACATCATATGTATTTATTTTATACACAGCATAACTGCACATCATATGTATTTACTTTATACATAGCATAACTGCAACATCATATGTATTTATTTTATACACAGCATAACTGCAACATCATATGTATTTATTTTATACATAGCATAACTGCACATCATATGTATTTATTTTATACACAGCATAACTACAACATCATATGTATTTATTTTATACATAGCATAACTGCACATTGTATGTGTTTACTTTATACATAGCATAACTGCAACATCATATGTATTTATTTTATACACAGCATAACTGCACATCATATGTATTTACTTTATACATAGCATAACTGCAACATCATATGTATTTATTTTATACACAGCATAACTGCAACATCATATGTATTTATTTTATACATAGCATAACTGCAGCATCATATGTATATACTTTCTACACAGCATAAGTGCAATATCATATGTATTTACTTTATACACAGCATAACTGCAACATCATATGTATTTACTTTATACACAGCATAACTGCACATCATATGTATTTATTTTATACAGAGCATAACTGCAACATCATATGCATTTATTTTATACATAGCATAACTGCAAATCATATGTATTTATGTTATACACAGCATAACTGCAACATCATATGTACTTATTTTATACACAGCATAACTACACATCATATGTATTTATTTTATACACAGCATAACTACACATCATATGTATTTATTTTATACACAGCATAACTGCAACATCATATGTATTTACTTTATACACAGCATAACTGCAACAACATCATATGTATTTACTTTATACACAGCATAACTGCACATCATATGTATTTATTTTATACACAGCATAACTGCAACATCATATGTATTTATTTTATACAAAGCATAACTACACACCATATGTATTTACTTTATACATAGCATAACTGCAACATCATATGTATTTATTTTATACATAGCATAACTGCAACATCATATGTATTTATTTTATACACAGCATAACTGCAACATCATATGTATTTATTTTATACACAGCATAACTGCACATCATATGTATTTATTTTATACATAGCATAACTGCACATCATATGTATTTATTTTATACATAGCATAACTGCAACATCATATGTATTTATTTTATACATAGCATAACTGCAACATCATATGTATTTATTTTATACATAGCATAACTGCAACATCATATGTATTTATTTTATACATAGCATAACTGCAGCATCATATGTATTTACTTTATACAGAGCATAAGTGTAACATTGTATGTATTTACTTTATACATAGCATAACTGCACATCATATGTATTTATTTTATACACAGCATAACTGCAACATCATATGTATTTATTTTATACACAGCATAACTACAACATCATATGTATTTATTTTATACACAGCATAACTGCAACATCATATGTATTTACTTTATACACAGCATAACTGCACATCATATGTATTTATTTTATACACAGCATAACTGCACATCATATGTATTTATTTTATACACAGCATAACTGCACATCATATGTATTTATTTTATACACAGCATAACTGCAATATCATATGTATTTATTTTATACATAGCATAACTGCAACATCATATGTATTTACTTTATACACAGCATAACTGCACATCATATGTATTTATTTTATACAAAGAGTAACTGCACATCATATGTATTTATTTTATACATAGCATAACTGCAACATCATATGTATTTATTTTATACACAGCATAACTGCAACATCATAAGTATTTACTTTATACATAGCATAACTGCACATCATATGTATTTATTTTATACATAACATAATTGCAACATCATATGTATTTATTTTATACATAGCATAATTGCACATCATATGTATTTATTTTATACATAACATAATTGCAACATCATATGTATTTATTTTATACACAGCATAACTACAACATCATCCCCGGGATTCATGAAGCTCGGCGCAAGGCCGGCGTAAGGCCTGCGCCGGCGGTGCATGGAATATCCGGCGCAGTAGCGCCATATACATATTAATGAGAGTGCACCGGAATCACAGACACGTGCGTAGTGTACGTGAGCGAGCCCAGGTAGGATGCGTCTGGAGGCGTGTCTAAGCCGGCATGAGGTGAGCAACCTAATGTGCTGACAGCCACGGTCCGCCCACAATAGTAATGGCAGCAGCCAGGTCCTGTGCAGAATGAAACGCACGTACAGTATGCAACATAGTCCCCGTCCCAAATTAACGGAGAAGCAAATAGAAGCCACGAAGGCATAAGTGTACCCGCCCAAGGAGCAAAGGATACGATAAGACCGCGCTCGTCCCGCAATGCACTGTCAGTGTTTACACTCAGAGAAGGTGTACAGCCGCATGTCAGCGCCGCACCGACATAGGAGCAGCGACTAAGGTCACCACCTGTCCCACTTTGGTTGGGGCAGTCTCTCCATGGACAGTTGTGTCCCAAAAACGATAGAAATGGCTGATGTGCTACGATTGTAGGACACAATGATATCCCGTATTTAATGTAATGGTAGCATGAATTGGTTATTTCTGTAACAGAAATACCTAAATGACACAATAAACAGAATAAGAAGGAAATTGCCACAATAATAAGCATATTATTTAGGCAAACAAGTGAATTTCTATGCTATATAGTGACCGCTTGTATGTGTCGGCCTGTAAAGTCAGATGTGAGTCCCGGAAATATCCCAGATCGGAAAATGGAAAAGGTGGAAACCCCAGTAGCGACATGGGCATGGTCACCAGGGTTACCTGCTGTCCCAATGTGCCATGGACAGTCCCTGATTGGACAGTCGTGTCCCTGCAACAATCGTAAAATGGAAAATGACCTCCGATCCCCTGCCACGCAAATTCCGCAATATACATGTAAATAGTAGCATAAAACATATACATTACGATATGGAACACAGACATGGCATAAGAAAATAAATAAGGAACCCAAACGCTTACAGAATAAGCTCATAGTATGGCAAACAAGTGAAGTTCTGTCAACTGCACTAGCCCTGGGTATGTGTAGTCCTGCAAATTCAAGTGTCCACATAACATGCCCCACTATGGGCATTGGAAAAGGTGCCAACCATAATGGTCACAAGCAGTAGTGACAGTACATAGCCGGGTAGCTGTGCTGACATAACAACAGTAAGGAAGCAAGATACCTCAAACACAGGCAAACATGTGCATAGCAACATATCCCAGACCCAGCAACGTTCTGTTGCATACACTGGATGGTGTATGATGAAGTGTAATATCCAGAAGCAGAACCCATGCATTCGGATGTACTACACAATAGCCTCATTGTACATGTCAGTCACACCCATGTATACCCCTGCACCCAAACCTGCTAGCATCCGTGTGCAGCTATACAACCACACACAATGTGCATACCTGAACTGTGGTAAGATGTTTGTGTTAGGCAATGCCACACGGGCAAATACGTACTCTACATGTCACCAACCCACCGCAGGTACAGATATGTAAATGGCTGCATGTGAATGTGTCAGCAGAATGTGTACATCCGCATGTAGTATGTACCCGCCCAAACCATCTAGGTTTGCATACGACACGGTGCACATATCTGTACACATGTGGACAAGTCCGGTCGTTGGACCACCGCATCGATGATTATCTTTGCAGTGAAGTCGATCACATATAGCGGAACAGGTGCCTACCACACAGGACGTCCTAACAGGGTGCTACAGGCAAAGAAGGGGAAACTGGGACATCACATGTGGAGATTAGCGTGGCTGGACGGACAAATACACACGGTCAAGGTAAAGGACGGAACAACATGCATATGGCCGGATGGATGTTGTTCAGAAATATATAGAAACACATATGAAGTTCCAGTTTACACTCAAATACTATATAATGTATTGAATTGTACCGTATAATATGGCAGTAGAACTAAGCCTGCATGTAATTGGTGAAGCTAAGCTGTACTGTGATGGAATTCTGAACCTGGCAGTAAGCAGTACAGCAGGCTCATGTCTGTCATCATTAATTATTTGCTGGGTTACAGAACAATAAATGTATGTACATGCATAACAGCACTCCTTCCCCAGAGGAGGATGGCCTTGTGAGCTCAATCGAAGATAGCAGTACAACTCCTACCAGAGAGACAAAGCAACGATTAAGAAATTAACTGTCCACTGTATCGTAACAGTCTAGGGTCCTTGAAACAGCTACAATCACAAAAGGATACTGTAATGTACAAGGTGCCTTGCAAGGCTGTGTTATTCCCATGAGAAAACAATTTAAAAGCACGACCCCAGCACCCACGTATGTATAGACTATTGCGGACCATAGTGATGGAAATGCCCTGTGACCGACCACGCCAGTAAGGTGGGCAAAAGCTGATTGTAAACACTATATAAAGAAACTGCTTACTGTATAGAGTCAGACAAAACTCTCATACTTGGACTGTATATTATTTAGCCTGCCTGTGTACACTACTAAAACGTTCCGAACCCGAGCCTCCTGTGTTATCGGCTGTCACTTAGAAAAGCCTACTGATAACTACAGTCTGGTTGTAACAACTTATTTCACATTGTGATCCTTGTAATCCGTATTCCCTTGGTAAGCTACAGGTCAGAGTGCATGGCTGGTTAGACATGTACGCTGGAGAATATGCATAAATGGTTCTTCTTGAATGAAAAGACCTCCGACTGAATTGTTGTGTGTAAAGAGGCTGTTTACTGTCTGATCTGTGGCTGAAAAGCGGAAAACTGGATCCCAAGAAGAAAACGTGCAGCCTTAAACAGGAGGCCCAGGTAAGGAGTGTCTGCCTTTTGTGTCTATTGTAGATCAGGGACCAGACTACATTGTGTTTCTGTTAACAGTAGTGATATCGGGTCAAGACCTACCCACATACTGTTAAATCTGAACATAGGTCAGGGGAACACACAGCAGAGTAAATAGTGATTGTAGACACTACAGTGGATACAGGGAAGGAGACACACGTGTTATGACAGAAGGGTACGTAGCAGTCGTGGTAGAGGATATGGGAGATTATTGAAGCAACAGATCATGTGATCCGCTTGACGGGTGACGGAAGAATATGCAATCGCAGAGAGCACATAATGTGAGTTACGCAGCAAAATGGGGTAATAAATATGACATTGATGGTATATTAGGCAACATATCGTTACTGAAACATTGTAATCCCTGAAAATTTGATGCATATGTTCCAAGGTAAACACCTGTTCCACCCTGAGAGGGATATGCCCTCTGGCCAGCCGTGTCCTGTAAATAAACCGAACAATGTCAAATGTCCTGATATCTCAGGACAAACATTTCCCAGATATATATCAAGATGGTAGCATAAAACAGTAAATTTGTATGTGGAACAGCAAAATATAATAATAAACAGAATAAGCAACTGAAATGCTACAACAATTGGTCGCCTCCTGGCAAAACGTGAATACCTGTCCTATGTACTGGCCGTGGGTATGCATTTTCCAGGCAAATTACACGCTCCGAACACTAATGTCCCACATTGTGCATTGGAAAAGGTGGCAGCCCTAAGATGTGCAGGCGACAAAACAGCGACAATCGGGTATCCGCCATGCACACTCGTGGACTGAGGTAGTGTACCGAAGGGACTAGAACACTACAAATGGCTAAGCATCATACGCACACAGAGAAGATCATAATACAGTAGTACCGACGCCCCCCACAACACCCTACCACCTCAGATACCACATGCAGGATATTAAGCGGAGGGCAGGCTAGTCCCCACACATCGCTATCCTGTGGCAACAGAGGTAGCACAACGAACAAATGTAATAGAAGCTATTGAAACCACATCCCAAACACGTAACATACCTAGGGACACCCGAGTAAGAACACAGTACTAAAACAGAGTGAGGATATCTGTCAATTAATTGAAGTACCGAACCATCATGCAGGACAGGAAGGCCAGGACCCAACCCCGTGAGCGTATAGACCGTGGACACCAGAAGATATCTGCAAAGTCAGAGAGGGAATTCCCATCCACAAAGTAATCGCTATTCACCATGCAATACCCTGTATCTCCTGATCGGAAACCAAAAGGGGAATGGCGGATGGTACAGTATGTATAAGCTGTAAATCATGTAAGAATACTTAGGGTAGCGTTGGTGCCAGACCCACACACTATATTCAATGCTATGAACATGCCACAGAAGTATCTTACCGTGGTACATATAAGCTATGCTTACTTTGCAATACCTATACATCCACATAGTCCGTATTGCTTTGCTTGTACAGTCAGGGTGACAGATACAGCCATACCCGCTATCGCGGGCTACTGTGAAAGTACAACGATATTCTCACAGGATGGCTAGCTACATTCCGTGTCAACTCCACCCGGGCCAGTCAAGCTCCACTTTAATTGATGATATTCTGCTTGCGGCCCCTACCCAGCAGCAATGTATGGAAGATACAATAGCATTATTGAGATAATCAGCAGAACAGGGACATAAAGTAAGCAAGCATAAATTGCAACTACAGAGAATACAGGTCAATTACCTGGCATATCTGGTATCCAAGTAGGGTAGAACATCACATGACGATAGGAAGGTAGCAATATAATAAGCACCCAAGCCAACTAACAAGAAGGGAATGATGTTAAATCTGGATACCAAACAATGCTGTGGAATCCGCTGTATTGTTTGCCTTAACCTTTAATACACCTATGGCAGCACAACACATAGTACAATCGGATTACAGTAGCAGAAACAGCGTTATGCAGACTAGAACGATTGATAGCCTCAACAGCTGTAGTAGGTCTCGTGAATAATCATAACACATGTTGTCAGACCGTAGATTGTAAGCGGAGATATATGACGTCAGTCTTGATGCAACAGCAGGGAAGTAAGCAACGCTAAATAGATGACTACTCATTGCAGTTGGACACTGTGGCATGGTCAGTGCCACATTGTGTACAGGCAGTTGTTGTAGCACCCATGGCAGTACAGGCCCCGCCGTAATGTTACTAGACCACCCTCTCACTGTGAGAATGTGTCATGCAGTTGCGATCAATCTGCTGCAAGAGAAGATAGAATTCCTGACTCGTGCTAGACATTTGTCATGTCTGACCATACCACTGAGTCAACCTCACATGGTGATTGAACGCTGTACAACATGAAACCTATCAACGCCACGCCTGACACCTGTGTATGGCACACCACACAGTTGCCTATACGAAATGGATTAAATAACTACACACAGACATGATAACACTGATATACCCTTAGATGATGCAGAGGTGACAGTTAATGTGTACGGATCATGTAGACAGAGTCCTACAGGAACGAATGAAGTAGTTTATGCAGTAGTTATTGATAATGACATTGTAGACGGCCAAACCCTGCAGCATAACGTGTCTGCTCAAGCAGCAGAATAGATAGCTTTAACACGTGCTTGTACTGTAGCGAAAATGATGTGTGGACATATGTCCCGATAGTCATTCTGTTGTCTGTGCAGTGCATGTTTATGAGCAGCAGTGGAAGAATAGGGAATGATAACATCCACCGTAAACCGATTAATCATGCGCATACGAACCTGAATGCATTAGACTACATGCAGTTACCCACTGAAGTAGGTAATTGTAAATGTGCAGGGCATAGAAAGCAACAGGATAACAGTAGGAAAGTTGAGGCATGAGCTCATGCACCTGCAAAACAAGCAGCGCCACAGTTGGAAAGTGTCTGTGTGAATGAGGAATGACAAACCTCAGACTGTTTAGATGTAGAAACTGTACAAACAATGCAAACAGCAACTACGAAGCAGAAAAGCCGACGTGGTTATGACGAGGAGCAATCCTTGAACACGGACTGCACATATCCACAGTGATAAAGCCAATATTAACGCCTAATATATTCAGATATGCGGCTTTGTGGAGCCATGGGTAGAGACATGTCTCAACAGGGGATGGTACATTTGGTTAACAGAATACCCCTAACATACGGAATTACGAACCACATACAAACCTCATGAGCAGCGTGTCACGCTTGCCGAGATATCATGCACAGGGAGTATTTAAACCGAAGGGAGTGAGTTTACCTACACCACCCTAACCGCTCCGCATTATTTGTATGGAATTCATACATCTGCATAAATGTGAAGGGAACAAATACTGTTTAGCGATTACACATATATATAATCAAAATGGGTAGAAGCATTCCCAACCAGTAATCCGGATGCAGCAGCAGTGGCAAAGGTGCCAGTAAAATTAAGTATCCCTAGATCTGGCATGCTGTAAAGAAGCTACAGTGACAATAGAACACATGTAGTTAACCAGACAATCACGCTACCTGGGGATTACTTCAGATACCATGAATGTCAATTGCATGTACAACCCACACTCAGCACGACTGCTGCCGCCGCAGAATGGGATCCCGAGAAATAAGTAGAGGAGTTTGGTGGGTGACATCCAGACGAAGTTACATGAGCTGTCTACCTCTAGCATTGCTGAGCATGACAACAGTTCCAAATGTAAAGTGCTGCACCCACTTCAAGTAGTATGTGGAATGGCATATCATGTGCCAGAGTGGAAAGCTGTCATGCCTGCAGAGCCGGAGGTCGATGACTCAGTAGTAGGTGACATGAGAGGATTGTTAACTAGTAACACTGTTCCTCAGTTAAAGTCTGTTACAGATAAGAGCAAACGAAGACGGAAGCATAGCTGACACCAGTATCCTGTGTGTATGTCACTGTTATCCAAAGAACATTATTGCCAAGTGGACAGTGCGAATGTCTGTACCGGTACTGTTGGCAACGCCACCGCAGTAAAGTTTGCAGAGAGGTCGCCCTGGGTCCACCTCACATTTCTCAAACTGGTAAAGGATATCAAGTCTGATTGACATCTTGTAGCTGATATACCAAAGAGCCCGAATCACCCGGCGAAGACTGTATAACAATACAAAGCAACCCCAAAGACATTTATGTTTGCTGTCCTAATGATTATACACCTATTAACCATGTTTGTGTTTACGCTACAATTTCCGGACCTTACCTGCATATAACTACACGGATACAAATACTGATACGTGATGAACTGGCCACAGAGTGTCTTCCACACTTCAACAGATACCTAGGCATGATGCGGTGCATATAGAGACTAGGAACACTTTAAATTGCTGTGTTTGTACTGCCATACCTACATCATATGGAGGACTTCCGATGCATGTTGTCCCCTTGGGGATAGATTGAGACTTGTGAATATCTACACTTTGATACAGGTTCTGTGAGATCACAGGACAACGTGGCAATGTACTTACCTGTTACACAAAAAGGAATTGTATGTTATCATAAACATGGTACAGTTTCAGTTGGTGGGAGTATTTGTAACATAACTGTGTCTTACGAATGTCATATAACAGCCAAAGATCACAGTACTACTTGTAGCACCATTCCTAATTTGTATTGAAACATCATGAGAACAATGTTGAAGGATGTGCAGAAACATCCTGAATTGTATAAACAGTCCTCTGTTAGAGACAGGAATTTGTTACATGCAGAGGTAACCCGCATCAGTAATAAAGTAGAATATAGTTATGTTGTTTGTGGGAAATAAGCATAGCAATGGTTACCTGGGAATTGGTCCGCAGTTGTTATTTGGGTTATCTGGCTCCAGTCACATGACATACTGTACAATTGCCTGTGGGTGCGAAACGAACTATAACACATATAGCTCAAGAACTGGGAACACAGTCGAGAAACCTACTAATCCAGTGGGTGAAATGGAAGCTGTTCTGACATGTCAGTCCTCTGCAAGAGATAAAGGAATACCGATTCATATGGACTTCAGTGACAGCGCCACAACCTGGGCTGGAACACCCCAGCTTCTGGAGTAGTGAAATCAATCAGGAACAGAGGAAGTTATCAAAACTGTCGGAGGAAGGATGAATGTGACTTCCGCCCTGAACATGTGTCTGATGAGCTGGATGCAATGAGAACTGTTGTGTCACAAAATGTAATAGTGCACGACTGCACCGTGGCGCTGAGGATTGGTACGCGCGCTTACTGAAGAAGATCGCTGTGTCCAACTACCACATGAAGAGACCAAAAGCAACGCCCACCTACAGGTAATATAGCAGGTGTCATCCATGGCGGAACCAGGCCCAAACCCACTGCCGAACCATTTCCACAAACCATTGGGTGGATGGGGTCAGTCATACTGAATATCATGATTGCCATTTGTGTTGTTCTGCTCATATTGGGAGCATGTGTCTAGTGCGGATACTGTGCATGTAAGTATTAGTCAGGACTCTGGCAACATACCTGTACCCGAGACTATGGATCAAGACCTGTAGTGGTATTTGTCAATAGAAAATGCAATCCTACTTGCAATGTACATCAAATTACCTGCCTAGTTAAACTAGCCACAGAGGAAGACGCCAGGAATGAAATAATGTTGTATATGTCTCTGGATAGAGTAGAAGCAATCAAAGGAGGGAGAATGTTAGCAAAATACATATTTAAACATAATATGACGTGCAACTTTAGAAGCTAATAGTGTATAATGCATATTATTCTACCTGACAATATAGCAGTACAGCTTCTCATGCATGTAATTGCTTGTAGTGTAGCTGCAGTGTGATTGAACCCTAACCCTAGCAGTAACCAGTGCAGCAGGTGTATGTCAGTCAGCATTAGTCATCTGCTCGGTTACAGAATAATACATGTATGTACAGGTATATCTGTCATCCTTCTACTGAGGAGGATAGGCTTGTGAGCTGTAACACAGAGTACAGCTGCTCAGCAGAGAGACACAGGAACCTAGTAGGACACGGAGTGAGGACTGAATATGAACAGTGTTGGAACCGTGTCAGAGCAGAACTTACCAAAGTACAGTCTAACTGAATATGTGGCTCGCAAGGTTGGGCTATCCTCATGGGAAAACATGTAATAAGCATTACCTGAGCACTGTTGTAGGAATACAATGTTCTGTACTCTAGCAATGTAAATGCCTTGTGACTGACAACATCATTAATGTGTGCAAAAGATGATAGTATACAGAATGCTCATACAGATGTAACATGTATAGAGTTGAACAAATGTCTAAACTTTGACTGCATACTCCTTTGCCTCCTGCTGCACAGTAATAAAATGTTATTAATCCCAGCTTCCTGTGTTAATGAGTGTCATGTTGAAAATACGAATGAGTGTTACAGTTTGATTTAAAAGACTTAATTGACAGATGTTTACGCTCTAGCATTGGAATAGGTCAAGACAAACATCACAATGTCCATGTGTACCACATACACACAGCCAGTAACACGCAGTAGTAGTGCATGAAGGCATACACGACTGTGGGAATAGTACAGGACATATGGCACGTGCCAAGTGCAGATGCATGACACAAACACCAGGATGGGTGTCCCTGCAAAGAGGAACATGTGCCAACTACACCTCCCACAGATGTACTGGCAATAAAACACATGGCAAACACACAGACACACTACTGTCCAACACATGACTGCAACGGAGCCTGGTCAAACACCAACATGAAGCATGCACAAACAGGGACTTGAGTAATGTTTGCCTTAACACCCCCATAGGCCAAAGAAGAATAGAATGGACATATGCATGTAATGCTGTGAAGGATGTGTGGTAGTCCTCAGTATCACAGTGTTAGGGACACAGATACACTGTCATCAACTGTGACGATGTGCAACGACACAGCATACCTGCATGTAATACAGAGGACAATCATGTGCCACAGAAATATACAGTGGCGAAAGACTATAGTGGATAGACAATTGTACATGTGACAAACTATGAATATAGGTTCACACGCCCATAGGTACAGGGTAGGCCATCGTCCCAGGCCCAGCCATAATACTACACCATAGTTAGGATGACTTTGCCAACCTTCTGTGCTTCAGATGAAATACCCATGATATTGCTGTATCTCCGCCAAGCAGTGATAATGATGTAATCCCTGGCCTATACCTGCAATTCTCCATCCAATGGACAACATAGCTGCGAACAAGGCTAGGAAGGATGTCTGTCTCACATGTACTGTGATGTAGATCCACAGCATAATGATTGTCTGGGTGATATATGTCACCCAAACACATCCCATGAATGACCGTGACAAGGTAAATGTCACCTGCCCTAGTGATTCTGAGGGATGCGGATACAGTAGGTGAAGCATACACATGACATATGGGTTGACATGGCCTTGTATGTCAGGCACAGGTCAACACCAAACAGCAGGTATGTGACGGATGTGGCAGGGGTCCTACATGTGGGGCAGCATTACACAAAATGGTGTCATCCTGCATCTGTACAACGATCAACCTATGTGGGCTTCCCAGCTGCTGTAGGTGTATGGTCAGATACAGTCTGAATGGGGCAATGTAGTAGATCATAGGTGTAACACATAATGGGTACAAGGGAGCAATGACCTAGCCTGATGTAGATGTGAATCCCTGCACCAACAGGTGGGCAATGTAGAAGACCCACACAACCACAATAGCAACGCAGTGTGGAATGAATGGTGACCATCCAACACTGTCCCCTGATTCCTGGTAATCACCCCTGTGCTGAGTGCACAGTCACCTATATGGTGGACAGGAGTGACCTAGTACTTCTCCACAGGTATGATGTTGCATGACGTTGCATTTAGCTGTGGGACATGTCCCTGACAGCAGATATGCATACCTGGGAGGCCCCTTCAAAGGATATCTGTGTCAGATGTCTGTCCCACTATGGCACCTGTTTTGCAGTCATCTACAAACACTGTTGCCCATAGCACCCTGTGTGTGCCTGTACCGTGAAGATGTAGGTGTATGACAGGAGTGCACACATGGAAGGGCCCCATGGGACACCACTTCTGACAGGCAGTAGGTCTGATATGCTGCCAGCAACTATGACCGTGTGGGTTGTGTCACATAGACAGTTTACAACACATTCTGTGATGTGCGTGTTCACATCCCAGCCAATGGGTTTATCAACGATACCTGAGGGGGTAATGTGATGAAGGGCTTTGCCAGGTCGAGGTAGGCTGTATGGACTGCAACAGCCCCATCAGTGGCCTCGGCGACTGTCCTGAAAATGTCAACCATGCTTTAAAGGCATGAACCGCCCCTGAACAAGACAAACCGTGTGTGAGGCAAAGTAAGTATGTCCCCTATGCAGTCATGTACGAGCCACAGTATGATCCCTCCCCATGTCTTTGCAGATAGGTCTCCTCAGGGTAATGGGACAGTAATAACCAGCCTCAGTGGAGGTATTGGCCTTCTGACGTGGGACTACAGATGCCATGTGACACAACCTGGGTACCCTACCTGAGGTGAGGCTACAAAGAAATAGCTGTCCTAACTGTGGGTCCAATTCATAACCGAGATAGTGGAGTACACAGCGGGTCACCAGCTGGTCTCATCGATGCTATGTCCACTACCCTGGAGAGAGCATGTCCCACCTGTGTGTCACAGAACATTTGGTGACCACAAACCTGTGGTACACACATCACCTCATGTGTGGGGAGGGTGTGGAGATGTCCTCACTGGACTTGTCAGCCTGTATGTTGGCAATGTGTGTATGTTGAGTAAACCCCACCTCTATGTGAACCCAGTCAGAGCATATGTGGGACTGAGCTCCCAGGTGTCCAGCATAGCAACTGAAGGTGGTATGATTGTTAGCCAGGTCCATGTAGGTATATCTGTGGAATGTGCCCTGACTATTTCATGACAGTGTGTAAGTCTACACATATGATGACCAAGGGTGTCACACCTCACAAGGTGTCTGCTCCACCTTGTAGTAGCCACCTCCTCGTGTTGTACATTTTGTGTATGGCTGGGGTACACCACACTGGATGCTTGGCATTGGTACAGTGAACCACAGTTGGGTAAGTGAATGACTGGCTCATGCAGTCCTGTAGGTACTGGTAGATGGCAAATGTGATTGATGCAGTGGCTGCCGCATTCATCGACCACTGGCTCAGGGTCCTTAAAGGAGACCACAGTACTGCGCAGTATTGTGTAGTCTGCCTCTGAGCAAGCAATGTGTATGGTAACTGGCAACACTCACAGCAACGGATGCCAAAAGCAGAAGCCAATGTCCAAATAACATAGATCAACTTCTGCATGACAATATGTGTTATCATACATGTATTGACATGTGTCTGCCAATTACAATTGGAAATGGCCGTAAGACTGGCCTAAAGTTCCCATGATGTACACAGTCTGGGGTGTTGTTCCGATAATAAAGTGGCAATACCTCCCAATCGTGACCTCTGGGTATGGTATGAAAGTGGTTGTTAACCTGCAACATTGGATGTATAGCATTGGTTTCTGGTGTCGGAAGACATGGTTCCTGTAGCACAACACAGTATGGGTAGTCAAGCACACATACACGATTGCTGAACACACAGCATCAGTGAAACCCACTGCTCACAAGGACACAGTCCGACAAGCTCTACACTTTACATATGCACAGTGGTGTCCATTGTAGGACCCAAAAATTGTGGAAAGAATCGAATTATGTCTTATTTCAATGCGTATCTGAAATCATTGTCGTCACAGGTACACATATGCACCGCAAGAGTGTTTAATGTTGCTGATAGCTGTCCATGTAATGCAGCACAGATGCACAGAAATACCCAGGGTACCGGTCCATAGAACTGCGTCCACATCACAGTTCCGCACACATGACGGATGTGTAATGGGTACTGTCAATTGTTGCAGTCAAGGGATTCTGGGTATGTAGACGCTGTGCTCGGTGTTGTTTCGCAGGCAATCCTTTCTCCCGCCTGGGAGGGATGTGTGTAGCACCTGCCTTACTCTCCGCTAATAATGCAAACCATACCCCGGAGAATGCTAAATGTAGGTGTGGAATGTGTACAGCCCTATACTAGTGTCCAGTAGGCAATTGTCATGGATGGACACCCGTATGGCCAGGATGGCACCCACAACTGCAAACCCGGTACATGACATAGCCGCTGTAAGGCATAACACAGGAAATACACATAGGGACTACAGTTGACATTCCACATACAAAGCCGGACCTCGTACAACACCGGCAAGATACAGCACTCAGTCTGCCAGCAACAGACTGAGGAGCACCCGCCATACAGCGGAACAGATGTGCGACCTGTGGAACACATACTAATGGCACACACCCATCGCCATGTAGGATATGTAAACTATGGCATCCTCACCTATGAAGACAACATGGTTAAATGAATGCATAGGTAAGCAGCATGTTCCGTGGTGTTATATTGGAAATACAGTGACGGATATGTCCCATTGGGATGTCTGCGGTTAATATGAAGCAGTTGCTAACCAGCATCTTTGGATGTATGTCATTTGTCCACAGTAGTAGATCACCTGGTTATGTAGCACCATGTGGAATGGGTAGTCCAACAGACATCCGCGATTGCTGAACACACAGTATCAGTGAAACCCACTGCTCACAAGGACACAGTCCGACAAGCTCTAAACTTTACATATGCACAGTGTTGTCCATTGTAGGACCAAAAATTTGTCTAAAGACAGGAATGCCGCCTTCTTTCAACACTTAATTGAACTCATTGTCGCCACAGGTACACATATGCACCGCAAGCGTGTTTAATGTTGCTGATAGCTGTCCATGTAATGCAGCACAGATGCACAGAAATACCCAGGGTACCGGTCCATAGAACTGCGCCCACATCACAGTCCCGCACACATGACGGATGTGTAATGGGTACTGTCAGTTGTTGCAGTCAAGGGATTCTGGGTATGTAGACTCTGTGCTCGGTGTTGTTTCGCAGGCAATCCTTTCTCCCGCCTGGGAGGGATGTGTGCGTAGCACCTGCCTTACTCTCCGCTAATAATGCAAACCATACCGGAGAATGCTAAATGTAGGTGTGGAATGTGTACAGCCCTATACTAGTGTCCAGTAGGCAATTGTCATGGATGGACACCGTATGGCCAGGATGGCACCCACAACTGCAAACCCGGTACATGACATAGCCGCTGTAAGGCATAACACAGGAAATACACATAGGGACTACAGTTGACATTCCACATACAAAGCCGGACCTCGTGCCAACACCGGGCAAGATACAGCACTCAGTCTGCCAGCAACAGACTGAGGAGCACCCGCCACCGCACAGCGGAACAGATGTGCGACCTGTGGAACACATACTAATGGCACACACACAACGCCAAGTAGGATATGTAAACTATGGCATTCCCACCTATGAAGACAACATGGTTAAATGAATACATAGGTAATCAACATGTTCCGTGGTGTTATATTGGAAATACAGTGACGGATATGTCCCATTGGGACGCCTGCGGTTTATATGGAGCATTTGCTAACCAGCATCATTGGATGTATGTCATTTGTCCACAGTACTAAATCACCTGGTTATGTAGCACCATGTGGAATGGGTGGTCAAACAGACATCCGCGATTCCTGAACACACAGTATCAGTGAAACCCAGTGCTCACAAGGACACAGTCCGACAAGCTCTACACTTTACATATGCACAGTGGTGTCCATTGTAGGACCCAAAATTTGTCTAAAGACAGGAATGCCGCCTTATTTAATCAACTAACTGAACTCATTGTAGTCACAGGTACACATATGCACCGCAAGCGTGTTTAATGTTGCTGATAGCTGTCCATGTAATGCAGCACAGATGCACAGAAATACCCAGGGTACCTGGTCCATAGAACTTCGACCACATCACAGTCCCGCACACATGACGGATGTGTAATGGGTACTGTCAATTGTTGCAGTCAAGGGATTCTGGGTATGTAGACTCTGTGCTCGGTGTTGTTTCGCAGGCAATCCTTTCTCCGCCTGGGAGGGATGTGCGTAGCACCTGCCTTACTCTCCGCTAATAATGCAAACCATACTCCGGAGAATGCTAAATGTAGGTGTGGAATGTGTACAGCCCTATACTAGTGTCCAGTAGGCAATTGTCATGGATGGACACCCGTATGGCCAGGATGGCACCCACAACTGCAAACCCGGTACATGACATAGCCGCGTAAGGCATAACACAGGAAATACACATAGGGACTACAGTTGACATTCCACATACAAAGCCGGACCTCGTGCCAACACCGGGCGATACAGCACTCAGTCTGCCAGCAACAGACTGAGGAGCACCCGCCACCGCACAGCGGAACAGATGTGCGACCTGTGGAACACATACTAATGGCACACACACAACGCCAAGTAGGATATGTAAACTATGGCATTCCCACCTATGAAGACAACATGGTTAAATGAATACATAGGTAATCAACATGTTCCGTGGTGTTATATTGGAAATACAGTGACGGATATGTCCCATTGGGACGCCTGCGGTTTATATGGAGCATTTGCTAACCAGCATCATTGGATGTATGTCATTTGTCCACAGTACTAAATCACCTGGTTATGTAGCACCATGTGGAATGGGTGGTCAAACAGACATCCGCGATTCCTGAACACACAGTATCAGTGAAACCCAGTGCTCACAAGGACACAGTCCGACAAGCTCTACACTTTACATATGCACAGTGGTGTCCATTGTAGGACCCAAAAATTTGTCTAAAGACAGGAATGCCTTATTTAATCAACTAACTGAACTCATTGTAGTCACAGGTACACATATGCACCGCAAGCGTGTTTAATGTTGCTGATAGCTGTCCATGTCATGCAGCACAGATGCACAGAAATACCCAGGGTACCGGGTCCATAGAACTGCGTCCACATCACAGTCCCGCACACATGACGGATGTGTAATGGGTACTGTCAATTGTTGCAGTCAAGGGATTCTGGGTATGTAGACTCTGTGCTCGGTGTTGTTTCGCAGGCAATCCTTTCTCCCGCCCCATGGGAGGGATGTGTGCGTATCACCTGCCTTACTCTCCGCTAATAATGCAAACCATACTCCGGAGAATGCTAAATGTAGGTGTGTAATGTGTACAGCCCTATACTAGTGTCCAGTAGGCAATTGTCATGGATGGACACCCGTATGGCCAGGATGGCACCCACAACTGCAAACCCGGGTAAATGACATAGCCGCGGGAAGGCATAACACAGGAAATACACATAGGGACTACAGTTGACATTCCACATACAAAGCCGGACTGTCGTGCCAACACCGGCGTACACAGCAATCAATCTGCCAGCAACAGACTGAGGAGCACCCGCTACCGTACAGCGGAACAGCTGTGCGACCTGTGGAACACATACTAATGGCACACACACAACGGCAAGTAGGATATGTAAACTATGGCATTCCCACCTATGAAGACAACATGGTTAAATGAATGCATAGGTAAGCAACATGTTCCGTGGTGTTATATTGGTAATATAGTGACGGATATGTCCCATTGGGATGTCTGAGGTGTATATGAAGCAGTTGCTAACCAGCATCTTTGGATGTATGTAATTTGTTCACAGTACTAAATCAGCTGGTTATGTAGCACCATGTGGAATGGGTAGTCAAACAGACATCCGCGATTGGGGAACATACACCAGCAGTGAAAAGCACTGGGCAGGTGGACACAGTCCAGCAACATCTAACTTGACATATGCACATCGGTGTCCATTGTAGGACCCAAAAATTCTGTTCAGAGAATGCCTGCTAGCTTCCTGCATTACTCATGTGATCTAATTGTCGACACCACGTCACAGGTACACATATGCACGCAAGCGTGTTCAATGTTGATGATAGCTGTCCATGAACTGCAGCACACATGCACAGAAATACCCAGGGTATCGGGTCCATTCAGCTGCGTCCACATCACAGTCCAGCACACATGACGGATGTGTAATGGGTACTGTCCACTGTTGCAGTCAAGGGAGTCTGGGTATGTAGAATCTGGCCTCGTGTTGTTTCGCAGGCAATCCTTTGTCCCGCCTGGGAGGGACGTGCGTAGCACATGCGCCACTCTCCGCTAATAATGCACACCATACTCCGGGAATGCAAATGCAGGTGTGAAATGTGTACAGCCCTATACCAGTGTATAGTAGGCAATTCACATGGATGGACAAGCGATGACTAAGATGGCACCCATAACTGCAAACCCGTGGAATTACACTGCCGTAGTAAGGCATTACACAAGTCATACACATAGGGACTACAGTTGACATTCCCCATACAACAAACACAGACAACCAGCCGATGAAGTCCAAAGCAAAGACGAGGTACTGTAGGGACCGCCAGTGACCAACCAGAGCACACCAAGAATTAAAGGCAGTCACCATAGTCTATTGAGCTCACTTCGCCTGCTTCATAAGCAGACTTATTCAGACTACATACAATGCAGTCCAACCTACTACATTTACAAGCATTAATTGGTCAGTACATTAGATGTGCTAGGTACTAATTACATGCCTTAAAGGCAGACAAGCGAACAAACCTTACTTGGGTTACAGATCCCACACAGTGAGGACATCAGACATTGCTTCAAAGGTACAGTCTTCATCGGAAAATAGAAATATATGTACATATATGAAACATGAACCAACATAAAATGTTTTCCAAATGTCTGACTGTGTAAGATACATATATATGTCCTACGGATTGTGCCAATATATTAACAGAACTGCAGACACCTAGTAATATAAATGAACCATAATATATACACATAAACCGTATGATTATGACTACTGTAAAATAGACCAACGAAATGTAAAGATTCACAATGTGCTAATGTAAATATTCATTTAGAAGGTTACTTAAATAAATCAATTCAGACATCCATGTGTAAATACTAACACAAGGCCAGCGAGGTGCTTGCCCTCACATGTACTGGGATGTCGCTCCACAGCATAGTGAGTGTCTGGGTGATGAATCCGTCCCAACAACACGTTCGATTAATGACAGTGTCAAGGTGTACGTCAGCTGCCCTTGTGGTTCTGAGGGATCTAACTTATTTACGTGAAGCATAGTCATCAGATCTGGGTTCGACTTGCACGGGTCACCTCTGGGCAAGTGGTATGCAACTGTATACAGCTGGAATTCTTTCAGTCGGTCAGTATAACACATATACCTGAGACCCTGCATCTGTTTGTCGAAGAACTGTTGGTGCCTTTCCAGCTGCTGCAGGTGTTGGGTCAGATACATTCTGAACGGGACATTGTACCCAATCATAGGTCTATTGAGTGATGAGTACAAGGGGACAATGACCTCCCTGATCTAGATGTGAATCCCTTCATGATGATGTGGGCAATGTGGAAGGTCTACCTAACTATGTTAGCAACATGTGTGTCTAACGAACGGTTAACAACAACACGTGTCCCCAGATCACTGGTAACCCCTCTGTGCTCAGTGGATTGCCACCTATATGGTAGCTCGGGTAACCTTGTTCTTCCCGAAGGGTATGCCTATGCATTTCCTGGCATTTAGCTGTAGGACATGTCTCTGGTACCACTTATCCACATCTGTGAGGCACTCCTGAAGGATATCTGTGTCAGATGTGTGTCTGACTTTGGCACCCGGTTTGCAGTCATCTGCAAACATTGTCACCCATAACCCCTGTGTATGCGGTACATTGGAAACGAGATGCTGGAAATAGTGGACCCAGGACTGAGCCCCATGGGACACCACCTGTGACTGGCTGTGAGTATGACATGGCGCCAGCAACTGTGGCCATGTGTGTTCTGTGACTTAGCCCGATTGCAACCCATATGGCGATGTATGGATTTACATTCAAGATGACGGGTTTATCAATTATACCCGAGGGGGTATTGTGTCAAGGCCTCTGCCGGGTTGAGGTAGGCTGTATGGACTGCTTTACCCTCAGCAATGGCCTTGGTGACTGATTCTACAAAGTGAAACACGTGTAAAGGGCATGATCTGACTCTGACCAAGCTAAACTGGGTTGTATCCAAAGTATGCGGTCCCCTATGTCTTTATCTATGTGTCCCATTATGATCCATCTCCATGGCTTTGCAGATAAGGCTTGTCAAACTAATGGTATGGTAATAACCAGGGTCAGTGGAGGCACCATCTATGTGGAGTGTGACTACAGTCGCCCTGTGCTACTACTCAGGCACGATCCTGAGGTGAGGCTAAGATTAAACAGCTGTCCTAAGTGTGGGTTAAATTCCATAGAGTTCCTGGAGTACACAGCTGGGACACCATGTGGACCCATGGATGCTGTGTTGACTGCCTTGGGGCTGGATGTGGGTAATGCTGGACATACCCACGGCAGACGTGGCATCGCTCCCGAGTCCGATGCCCAAGGGACGACACACGTAGCCGGCCTTACGCATAGCCCAAGTAGGTACCCGCCTAGGGTGTTGCTCTACCGGGCACCTTTCCAGACTCTATTTGGTGTAGGTAGACCAGGAGGGGGTAGCGGTGATGTATCGGTGGCAACTTCTGCCTAGGTCACCACTTACCCTAAGGCCACTCTTCCCGTGGGTAATACAGCAGTACCCACACCCAGACGCTGGTCATTGCTAGGGTCATTGCTAGTATGGCACATCATCTATGTAAGGAAGGAAACCATATATCCCCAGACATAATGGCACAGCATAATGCCTGTTCGCCGCCAAAGGCAGACATACGCCACCCGCGGTGCGGACGCATTCGCGCGAGATGTCCGCTAACAATGCCGACATTGTCTCGCTTTGTGAAACAAACTCCACAGAGACATTCAATAATAGACAACGACGGACAACCCGATGTCCTCGTGGTTCGAGCTGTTCAACCTGTTACGCCATGTTAAATGTGTGTAGCACAGCGAACCGGCCAAACAAAGCAACGGACATGTCTGTGGCTCAGTGAAAGTCGCCACGCAATGTTAAACCCTTGTAATATTGCGACACAGGCCATACATACGGAGGGTTAGTAATGGAAATTGGTTAGTTCGATCAGACCGTGTGCAATTAGTATAACGAGATCTACAACGGATACACCGGCCAATCGGTGCACACGGTTACGAATAATTGGGAGGGGGCCTGACATGGTACCATGGACACGGACATAACGTGCCCATGTGACTCATCTAACATTCAGACAGGGTCAGGGCAGTCCCGCACAGTGGGCGCCAAGACCAAACCCAAAGCACCACAGCAACACCCTGACAATCAAGGCCTGTATGCGTATGGGATATAAGCAGCTGTCATCTGAACAGCCCTGCGGTGACGACATATGCATCCTGGGCCATGAGCGAGGGGGGAATTAGGAATGTTCAACATGCAGTACCGCACCTTTCCCAGCAGGAGAATGGATGCCTGTGACGTGCGTGTGCGGGGATATGTAAATGTACATAGGTACCAAGGGTATGCATATTAATGCCAACGAACAGCTAACAAGCACTGGTCACAGCACCCGTCAAATGTGTGTGCAGTCACGGTCGTATTACGACTATAGAACATATAGATGTGCACGCACGTAAAGCGCCCATGCTGCAAAGACTGTTACATATATAAAGCTGTAAGTGCTTTCTGCACACGCCCGCCAACCGGATCAGACATATGTTACCGAATAGTCACAAGTAACGCAAAACACGTAACCACACAGACACTGTAAACATATATAAACGGACTACGGATATGCATGTGCGCGTGCGCGTAACCCACAATCCGGACATGCGAGTGTGCGTGTGTGATCCAGTGGAACCAGGGAAGGTTACGGATGTCTCCTCCACACGTTTACATTCATAATTGTCAAATATATGCTTAAATAGTACTTATTGATTCCATGCTTTGTTATCGTAATGCTACTATTATACACATTGATATACAATAACCTGATCAACACACTACATTCTAAGGTGCACTCTCAGCAATTATCAACTATGTGTCCGGATACTGATTGTATTTACCAATATTGTATATATATTGACACATTGTTGCCGTATTATTGTTTCCATGAAGTAAGGCATGCAACACTGATATGTATATGTCACGTTATAATCAAGACTTGGAGCACTGTCCACCTAACTATGAGCAGGTTTATTGATTATTTCGCTTTAAACCGACTCTGAAGGAAGTGTATAAGGGACGGCTATGTCATGCATTCCGCATCGACGATGCCCCATGTTAGTAGGTGAGAGAGCTCAGTATCCTTTCACTGTGGAGTCTATCGATTTGACAGTGTCTGTTTTTGCCGATATATGTTCCATAATGTCGCTTATGAAGATGGGCAGGACGCAAGGTTTGCTGTATTTCCGCATACTGGCACGTGGATATAGATAGGCCATGTAATACAAATGATGGGTAGTCAAGCAGACATCCACGATTGGGGAACATACAGCGGCAGTCAATACCACTGGCCAGATGGTGACAGTCCAACACGCTCTACACTTTACAAATGCACATCGGTGTCCATTGTAGGACTCCAAAAATTAAGGCGTTAAGACCTTTATCCATCGAGATCAGCCAATCAGAGTACAAACCGTGACTACGGCACAGCTAGACATATGCACCACCAGCGTGTTTAAGGTTGCTGATACCTGCCCATGACATGCAGGACATATGAACAGAGGTCCCCAGACTGCCGTGTCCATACATGTGCGTCCATATCCCAGTTCCGCACACATGAAGGATGTGTCATGCGTACCATGGGGGGTTGCAGCCATGGTATCCTGGGTATGCAAAATGGGGCTCGGTGTTGTTTGGCAGATAATCCGTTGTCCCGCCTGCGGGAGGGCTGCGGGTACAGGACGTGCCTTAGTCCTCAGTAAGGATGCAAAGCATCCATAGGGTAATGCTAAAGGCATGTGTGAAATGTGTTCAGCCCTACATCAGTGTCCAGTAGGCATTTCCCAAGGATGGACAAACGTACGGACAAGATGGCACCCATAATAGCAAACCTGGTGGAATCACACAGCCGTAGTAGGGCATGACACAGGACATAAAGATGGAAACAACAGTAGATACACCCGTAGACATCCATCCTGCCGCGAATCCCAGCGCATACAGCAGCGAAGGTGCTATCAAGTATGTGGGGATCACCCGCCCACTCTGCGGAACATACCTGCGACCTGTGGAACACATATTAATGGCACAACACCAACGGCAACTAGCAAGGTCATACTATCGCTAAAATATGGCGCTCACACACATAAACGACATACTGTCATGAATAAATAGGTTCTACATGTACCGCTGTGTTATACTGACAATACAGTGGCGGATAGTTCACAATGGTACCTGTGAGGATTATCTAAAGCAGTTGCCAACCTGCAGGACTACAGTAACACCCTATGGGTAAATTGTGGAA
This sequence comes from Protopterus annectens, assembly GCF_019279795.1. Classification (NCBI taxonomy): domain Eukaryota; kingdom Metazoa; phylum Chordata; order Ceratodontiformes; family Protopteridae; genus Protopterus; species Protopterus annectens. The sequence continues at coordinate 39,685,552 of NC_056732.1, forward strand.
GGACACGGGTTACGAGCACTACATAATATGGGTAGGCGGACAGACATCCGGAATGGGGAACATACGGCGGCAGTCAAACCCACTGGCCGAATGGACACAGTCCAACATGTTCTAAACTTTACATATGCACATCGGTGTCCATTGCAGGACCCAAAATTACTCCTTAAGTAAGTGTAGGAAACATAGTGTGAAGCGGAAGAGGAGAGAGCGGAGAGAACGGCACAGGAAGATAAATGCACCACAAGCGCCTTCAAGGGTGATGACAGCCGCCCATGAAATGCAGGACATATGAATAGGACTCCCCAGGCTGCTGCGCCCATACACGCACGCTCACATCCCATTTCCGCACACATGAAGGGTGTGCAAGGGTACTGTCGAGGGTTGCAGACATGGGATCGTGGGTATGCAAATATGGGTGTCGGTGTGGATTGGCAGATGATTCATCGCCGCCCCGCCTGCAGCGGACGTGGCCATGGCATATGCGCCACTCCGCAATACTAATACCGATCATCCACCGGAAATGGAGAATGCAGCTGTGAAATGTTGACAGCCCGATACTAGTGTCCAGTAGGCAGTTCCCATGGATGGTCAAACGACGCCAAGATGGCACCCATAGCAGCAAACCTGGGGGAATCCCACAGCTGTTGCAAGGCATAACCCAGGGAATACAGATACGGTCTACAGTACACACTCCCCATTCAAAGCAAGACCGCTGGGCAGATACCGCATACAACACTCAATGTGCCAGCACATCTATGGGGATCACACGCCCATACAGTGGAACAGATGGGTCACCTGTGTAAAGATACCAATGGCACAATCTCCACGCCTGCTGGGAATGACATAGGATGGTCAAACTATGGCGCTGACACCAAAGAAAGACATCCTTCGTGAATTAATAGGATTGATGTCAATACACCATGGCAAACACCCAATGAACAGGGAAGACTTGCTGGCACCCTATGGCCACAAACCATGTCACACATAGGTAGATGGAACAGTCAACATAAACATTTCGCCCACGACAGGTCGATATGGTATCCAAAGGTACTTCATAGACATGTATGCGCTTATCACCCGCTGGCCCCGTGAGACTTACACATAACATGGAAGTATCCAGGCTTTAAATGTCCACCCTTACACTTCCATTTGTCACTTTCTATGCGAAAGCAATGGAGATGTAGCCACAGCATAGAAAGCAGAGACGCATTGCTAACGAAACACACACATGTCAACATCACAGAAAGCATACTATGAACACACTTATTACATGATATTGTACTATGAAACACAAACAAACCAGCAACCTGCAGCAAGAATAGTCCCCGTAGTTCGACACAACACAAGTCTTCGTAACATTTAAACAGTTCATTAAAACATGCAACGTTTTCGTTGTTTCCACAACGGGTGCAGGAAAAATGCTATGTTTAAGAATGTTCACAATCAACAATGTGAGTCTTAACATGATTTTAAATATCACACTGTTGATTGTGAACACTTTAACAATTTGCTTATTCAGTTGTATTTTCGAAAGCAACGGAAACACACACACACACGGAAGGGACGGGAGATGAACCTACGCCTATTTACATGAACTCAGTACAGTATGAAGCATTTACACAACGCTACCGAGTTAACTGACGTGAGCGCTGTCAGAGGCATACATGTAGGCTGCTGACGCCACCCGCAAGACAATATTTGGAAATAGCCAAGGCATGTGTTGCGGAGCGTCTAAAAGCATAATCAGTCGCAGAGGCAGCTGGAAACACACACACACAGAGACACACACACACGGAAGGGACGGGGGACGAACCTACGCCTATCTACATGAACACACTACTGTATGAAGCATTTACAGAACGCTACCGAAGTTTACTAAACAGAGCGCTGTCACAGGCATACTTGTAGGCTGCTGACGCCACCACCAAGAAGACAATAGTTGGCAATAGCCAAGGCATGTGTTGCGGAGCGCCTAAAAGCATAATCAGTCGCAGAGGCAGCTGGAAACACACACACACAGAGACACACACACACGGAAGGGGCGGTGACGAACCTACGCCTATCTACATGAACACACTACTGTATGAAGCATTTACAGAACGCGCCACCGAAGTTTACTAAACAGAGCGCTGTCACAGGCATACTTGTAGGCTGCTGACGCCACCCGAAGACAATAGTTGGCAATAGCCAAGGCATGTGTTGCGGAGCGCCTAAAAGCATAATCAGTCGCAGAGGCAGCTGGAAACACACACACACAGAGACACACACACACGGAAGGGACGGGGACGAACCTACGACTATCTACATGAACACACTACTGTATGAAGCATTTACAGAACGCGCCACCGAAGTTTACTAAACAGAGCGCTGTCACAGGCATACTTGTAGGCTGCTGACGCCACCCGAAGACAATAGTTGGCAATAGCCAAGGCATGTGTTGCGGAGCGCCTAAAAGCATAATCAGTCGCAGAGGCAGCTGGAAACACACACACACAGAGACACACACACACGGAAGGGACGGGGACGAACCTACGACTATCTACATGAACACACTACTGTATGAAGCATTTACAGAACGCTGCCACCGAAGTTTACTAAACAGAGCGCTGTCACAGGCATACTTGTAGGCTGCTGACGCCACCAAGAAGACAATAGTTGGCAATAGCCAAGGCATGTGTTGCGGAGCGTCTAAAATCATAATCAGTCGCAGAGGCAGCTGGAAACACACACACACAGAGACACACACACACACGGAAGGGACGGGGACGAACCTACGACTATCTACATGAACACACTACTGTATGAAGCATTTACAGAACGCCGCCACCGAAGTTTACTGAACAGAGCGCTGTCACAGGCATACTTGTAGGCTGCTGACGACACCCGCAAGACAATAGTTGGAAATAGCCGAGGCATGTGTTGCGGAGCGTCTAAAAGCATAATCAGTCGCAGAGGCAGCTGGAAACACACACACACACACACACACACACACACACACACACACACACACGGAAGGGACGGGGGACGAACCTACGCCTATCTACATGAACACACTACAGTATGAAGCATTTACAGAACGCTGCCACCGAGTTTATTGAGCAGAGCGCTGTCAGGAGGCATACCCCTATGTGAGTGGTATCATTTGCAGAGGCAATGCGACAGAGTGCGCAGTCACGCAGTCTGTTACCATCCTGTCGCCGCACACCAACACGCTAGTGCTGCAGTCGAGAATAACAAGTAACTACTGATCAGTACATCACTGCATACTGGGCATGCTCAGACACTTAGACTCGGCACAGGGCAGACATGCATACACATGTTGCGACAGCATGGGTGGCGGAATGTGGACCGTCGTGTGTGTCCAGCCACACAACAGAAACCTGGCCATGCCACAGACGTGGCCGGTGCGTAGGGGATACAGGCATGCACCCGGGGTATAACTGCAGACGGGCGCGGTGTGCACTGTGCTGTGTGTCTATCTACACAGCTGCCTACTGGGCATGCTCAGACACTTAGAGTCGGCACAGATCAGACATGCATACACATGGTGCGACGGCATGGGTGGCGGAATGCGGACCGCTCTGTGTGTCCGCCACACAACAGCAACCCGCCATGCCACAGACGTGGCGCTGCTGCGGGAATATCTAGGTGCAATTAACCATGTGTAGGACTGGCCTACAGTTTGTTGCATGCTACAGACAACCCTCCCAAACACAGGATACCTTCACAGATGTCCTGAGGACACTGGTGAGTGGGCATGCTCTCACAACAGCACCGTATTGGGTGACATGAACCACCCATACATAGCCTGGGAACATTACCCATGGCACAACACAGTACGCCAGCAGTCCCAGGTGTTCACACACCTGGCCACTGTTAAACAGCCATGCACCATACATACTAGGGGGATGTCTGACAGTTCTGCCCATCACACATGGTGAGGATATGCCCCACACAGGATGTACAGCCCTCAATGGTGATGCAAGACCGTATAGTGGATCCACTGGTCATCCACTCACTGTAACCAACACCAGCATGGGGACCTCAGTGCTGACCTCTCCACAGAAAACCACACACATCATACGACCGTGTGGTACCCTACAAGTCCTCCATGCCAGTGTTGAACAGAGGCCAGACCGCAAACGCCTAACGAATGCCTTCCCCGACCACTCCACATGCATGTCTGCAACAGGCAAACATGATGACATCAGGACCTTGTCCACCACAGGTAGGCACATGGTGTGGTGGACCGCAGCCACTGACTACCTGTACATCAACAGTTGAGCTACTACATGGCAGAGCAATGACAGTACCAGGGAAACCATCACCCATTCATACCGGGCGCCACCATACGGCCCCACATACCATCATCCAGGTCCGCTTGTGGGAGTGGTACTGCAGAGGGCACATGAGACAACCACAGGGCCTTCCCTAACTGTGGTAAGGACATGGTTGGGGCAGACAGACTTGCCTGGAAATGGTCCAGAATGGTACAACAGTCACTGCACCCACAGACATTGTCTGCAAACCACAGGACATGTTCCATGCATACATCCCCCAACAGGGAACATATCCATCCCACCAGAGTGTATCCTCCCAAACATGTCATATGGCCTGGAGTGTTCCCATATCTCTATCTCGGTTGACACGCCAGCAATGGGCACCGATGGTGTCCCTGGCTGTGTGCTACCCATCCTCATTGAGGCCCTCGCCCACACATGCGCCACTGTGTCATGTTAGCCTTACTATGGGCTATGTCCCCAATGGATGCCATATGGCATCTGTGGTCCCACTATGCCAGGGTAGTGCTCCTATGGACTGTCAACAGCCACACCCTATACGCTTGACAAGTGTTGTCTGCAAAGCTGTGTGGAGGTCCATACAGGTGGCCATGGTTACAGATAGCGTGTACAGCCAATACCGAACATACCCACAACTACATAGTCAAGGGCGGATCCTGCCTCCCGAACCTGCTCGTCCAGTCTGGAGTGGTCACCAAGGCCATTGATGGGGATACGTGGGTTTGCACACAGTACCATGACCTGGTGGGAGCGCTCAGAGCACACTACACATGGGACCCATAGAAAGGCTCGCCAGCATACATGTGGGGACATATGTCACCCGATGCTTCTCAGACAGGTTGGAGGTCACACCACACAGGGTTGGTGCTCAAGGTGCCTTGTCACACTCATATCTGGACCCAGTGGAGGCCCACAGGGCTCACTCCTGTGCCCCCTGCCATATGGCATCCGACCTTCCAATGTGCATGCAATCATAGGGGGATTGTAGCAGACAAGGTATGCAGATGACTACGCACCGGGCAACATACCCAACACCCCATGTTACACGGACATCCACCTAGGGCGCCATAGACATGGATGACTGGTGCCAGAGCCATGGCCTGCTACTAAATGCCAGAGAAGGTGCAGCCCTACCCAGTGTGAAGGACATGTTCGTCCCAATGTCACATGTAGGTGGTACGCCATTAAAGATGGTGGACGGTTCAGGAACTGGCTACCACACCTGTCGGCAACCTCTGTCAACACACACAATGGCAATGTGGGTGTGAAGACATTCCATTGTGGCCTCCTGGTCTGGATGGAATGGCAACCACATCAGGGTGTTCATTGTACCCCTGTACACATCACACACCAGAGCAATGACTGCGCATAATGGCACATGTGGCCTGTAGCTAACCTGACGCCTGCAGCACTCGGAAGGACCGCAAACGCTCCACAAGACGCTATGACGGTGCTAGGACATGTGTCACAAGCTGCACGGCCAAGGGGACACCGGCTGTGGATCTTCACAGCACAGCTGCTCCGTGGTGATCTGTGCCTGACATACACGGCCATGTCTGACCTGGGTGACATGGGCACATTCCACCTCCCAGGCTCCATGCAAACACGGGCACAGAAGCGACTGTCAGACACCTCAACACAAAGATGAGTGGGACGTGCTGGGGGAACAGGGTTAACGGCCAGACACCCCTACAACACGGGAGGAGTGCCAGGCCATGTGAAGGAAAGGCCCTGACTGCCTTTGTCCAGGACTGCTAATGACATGTGGATGTGTGATGATAGTTATGCGCCAGGCAACCTCTGTGTGTCACTGCTAGACCAGGGACTGGGGACTGATGGATATGGCATCCCCATCCTGAGGGGTGTTAGACGCCACACACAGTCATGCTAGGTCCACACATGTCGTAGGGCACATATCCTGTTACGTTCATGTGCGCCTATGTACCTATGTAGGGTCCATGCCGGATGCGGTAACTGTGCTATGCTGATGTTGCCAGACATGCCTGTGGGTACCCCACGACTACACGTGGGGAACTAATTACAGTGCTCCCAGTAGGCACGCAAGTACACCATCAGTATCATACGGGTTAACTGCACCGACATGGTGCTACACATGTAACCACCACACATACTGTGTACACATATCAATGAATGCTGCACCTGTCCTGCATGGTATGTCTGCTGCATGATGTCCGTGCACAACCCACATCACATACACACCTGTCACCAGCCATACACACACACCACAACATACACATCACGCACTATGCGGACACAGGTCTCACATACACCTCCCACTATCGTGTCCACCCCGTGCACCAGAAAATGTTAGCTTAACCGTGCATTGATGGTGTGGCTCACAGTTATGCGGCAGAGACTTCATCATATGCACAGGGTGATATGTGTGCCACAGGCATGGGCTGTACCAATGGATGACATCATGTGTGTGTGTAAGGGCCAGTTCATTGAGTGGGCATGACTATGTAGATTGCATGTGGGTGTGGTGGAGCCCTACAGTTGTGTCTGCTGTGTGTGGGTGTGTGTGTACACAGTTCAGTCATCTGTGATGCCTACACGGGTATGCTTGGCAGCCCCTGACTGTACAGTGCAGGTGTTACGGCTCACTGTGTTCGCCGGCGGCGACGTGACCCGCCTGCCTGGGGTCGCACGGGCACGACCGGTGGAGGTACGGACTGTCCACTCTCCGATGTCACATGTCCGCTGGAAACGTGCCCACGACGGGCCGCCCAGGGCCACGTCCACGTGGCCTGCTCTGTCCTGGTGTGGATGGTGTAGTAGCAGCTGCAGTGCTACTGCTACCAGCACTGTCTGGGTGGGCATGGGAGGTGGCACGCACACGCTGACCTGCAGCAGGTGGTGTTGCTGGCACATGCCCACGCGCCCTATGCCTCACCCCTACCTGGTGTTCCTGCACGGACTGGCGACGCCAAGGATGGCCAAGCCTCGGTCGAGGAGACCAGCCATGTCACCCAATCTCCTATCCAGAACATCGGCAAGATGCTGTTGTGCATTCGCCAATGCCTGGATGTTGTCATTTAGGGTACGGATTGCGGACCTCTGCAGCCTCTGCCCTTCCTGGTTCTGCCGCTCGCACGCGCCTGCGCCGCCATTACAGTCTGGAACATGCGCCTGGTTATACCAGCTGCTGCACCCTGTACGGCAGGTGTATGTCTAGCGGTGCTCCCCCACGAGCAGCACCTGCCACCTGCCCGCGTGGCACTGCACCAGTCCTTACACTGGCAACATCGTGTGTACCCACACCTTCTGCAGCCACCACACATTCCTGCTCCGGGACAACAGACGCTGACTGACCGTCATCTATGGGCAACGGTGTTGGGGTATGTGTCGGCATCTGAACCGTGTGCGGGGATGCAAGGGACGATGTGTGATGTTCTCCAGTGGCACAGACTCTGCCTGTGACGACCCTGCCTGTGCCTCATGCACATGGTCATCACCACTAGTATCTGTGGGGACACTAGCATCAGATTGACCGCAGGAGGGGAACGCACCTACAGCACCTGTCAATACAAAGACATACCATCGGTTACACACACACACACACACACACACACACACACACACACACACACACACACACACACACACACACACACACACACACACACACACACACACACAGCATGCATGTGATAATGCAGGTGGCATGCAGCATTCACACAACACAGACCAGTGAATGCAGACCAGACATTCATAGTGGCAGTATGTACACTGCCCTGGTGGGGACAGTACAACAGGCAGGTGTCATTTAGTAGGCATGCAGTACACACATTCATGGTAGTTTGCATGCATCAGCGTGATACACCGTGTGGCCGCTGGCGAGTTGAGAGTACACATGGCTGCCGACACTATGTAATGTACACCGCAAACATGTGCGGTATCATGTGGACATGTGAAGATGGTGTCCCACCGCATGCACCACATCACAATGGCTGTCACGGTGCAGTGTTATGTGTACAGTGTACAGATACAATGTATGTGTAACAGTGATGTCTGTGCAGGTACGTTTGCTGTGAGCTGTGTGCATAGCTGTACGGTGTGTAGTGCGGGCTCTGTGCCACTGCACAGTAGCAGGACACAGCTATGTGTCTGTGCGATGCGTGACCTGGACGCATTACATTGCCATGTCTGTAAGTCAGTTCAGCTGCTCAGCAGCACGATATGGTGGACATTGGAGGCACCTGTAGTAGCTGTGGAGAGGCATTCCATGTCACTGGTGTACTACATCAGATGTCCAGGGGGTCCACTACAGTGATGAACCCACTATGTGTGTACAGGGTGCAACGGTGAGTACCCACTGTGGATGTGCTGTGTGGCAACATGCCTGTAGGTATCAACCATGGCCTTGTCTGTCTGAGTCATTGACAATTGTGTGTGGTAGACATCGTGCACACGGCCCTGTGGTGGCCCATGTGACATACACCCATACTAGTGTGACGTGTCACATTCTCTACGGATATGCTGACAGTGTGGATGTCTGCTATGTTGTGCATAGGTCATATCATGGTGTGACAATGCTGCAGCCAGACATCCACGCAGCATGGGACATGGCATGCGCCATGCCACCACACGTGCACCCGATGCAGGGGCATGGGTCACATTGGTAACACCTGTGCTCTGGCCAGATCACAGCTCACTATGTGGTACTGTGTGCATACTGCACTGGCATACCAATGCATACTACACATGCAGCCATTGTGTAACACCTACACCATTGTATGCATAGCTGAATGCACGTAACACACCAATAGGTTGTGTGGTGTCATACCACTCTACGGTAACGGGTGTATCTACTGTACATGGGTGGTGTGTATGTCGGGTGGTGCGAGCTGTATACCGTGACGGGGCACACACAGGTGAGCATGTCATGCCTAGACACATGGGGAATATCAATACAGCAGAACATGACTAGCAACAGACTTACCTGCAACAGACCCTTGTCCTTGCGACACGCCAGACGTACCTGTAAAGGCATTACACAAAGGTATACACATTAGCCATTACTATCTCCACGGTCAGCACTGTGCATGTCACATCATGCATGTGTGTGGTAGCATGTGCTATGCACATGTCTGCTAACACAACATAGCATACAATGGTTTGCATCTTGTGTGGCCATATACCTGGCATGTATTGCTATATCATGTGTTGTACTATGACACCCACACCCACGCCGCCTATCATACAAACATGCAACACTGACTTACCATGCGGCTCCAGGCTCATAGCTCGGGAGACACCCACCTCCACGATGGACGCAAGTGGTTCTGCGTGTTGTTCCGTGGGTGTCCCCAGACTGGCCAGGAGCTCCTCCGTAGCTGTGAGTGGGGCTGTGTTGGTGGCCCACCACCTGTCCCACGCTGTTGCCTGGCGATTGCAGCGCACGCTGTCTTGCATGCCGGATCAGGTCTGTGCAGTGCCTGCGGATTTGTTGGTAGCTGCGGTTGTTTCCGCCCACGCTGTTCACCCTCCTGCACATCTCCTCCCACATCTCCTGCCGTTCCTGTGCCTGCTGTGGCACATGGCTAAACAGGGCTTTGTAGTTACTCTGGAGGTATGGTATGATGACCTCCTCCTCCTGTCGGCTAAATGTTGGAAGCCGGGAACGTGGCATTATCTGGAAGACATAATGATGGTGGCAGGTCACATTCACACTGCTGTGCTGGCATACTGTTGGAAATACATTGCTATGACATGTACGACATCTGCACAGTGATCTGTGAAGGGCATCGTGGCGGTGACACAGCCGATGTTGTGGCTTCACACCATTGAGCACTGGGTGTCACATCATATCTGTGTGCCACCCCATCACACTGTGCATGCACCATGTAGATGTTAGCCTGCCATGGACATGTGTACCTGGCTGCACCTATGTCCATATCAGTTGGCATAAGTCCCCATGTGACGCCTGTGCTACTGTTCACCTGGACGCTGTGTATATGTCAGTACACATCACGCCTGTGTCCATTGTGAACGTCAGCAGCGGCACTGTACACATACACATGGACACCTGCACATGCATGTGTTGTGCCATGTACTTCCACACAGCACTGTACCAGTGCTGGACAACTTGCCACAGCTCACCTGTGTTACGTATGTGATAGACATGGAGCAATGTGTAACCATGACACATTAGCAGGAAAGGCCATGCATAGCATGTACACACACACATTGTGCAGAGCATCACACAGCACCTGTAACATGACAGGGTGCATCGCCGCCACATTACTACTGTGTATGGTTGATAGTGAGAGTGCCTTTTGTCCATTGCACCATGTGGGACTGTGATAGCTCATGCAGCCTTGCTGGTCAGCTCTGCATGATATGGCAGGGTATGCCACATACATGGCACTGGGTGTGACCCACCAAGGGGCTGACGGTATTGGCAGGGTGGCTGTCCATTGCATATGTCATAGCTGTGTGAATATGGACATTCAACATGTTTATCACCATGGTGTGGACACTGTCCTCCAGCGAGGTATGCTGTACGCTGCTTGTTGAGGGTGTGTGTGGTGCATGCAGGTATCACACATCCATACATACACTGTAGCCCTGGCAGGTGCTATGTGCTGGGATGTTGATCAACACAGTGCTGTATGTGTACACACACCGCTATCCCATGCACATGGATGGCTGCCTGAACTGATGTGGGTAACACATATGTGTACATCCATTGCCCGCTGCCACCCACATGTCTGCTGCTGCACTACACACCGCCATCCCTCCCTGTGTGAATGTGGTGTTGGCCTCAGCAGAGGTATCCATGTATGGGGACAGGGATGTTCACATAGCAGGCCCACTGATGGTATCGTCGATCTGACCATACACATATGATGCACCCCTCACACATACAACCCATTCATATTGTTGTTCACAACGGTGACACAGCTATATTGCTATGCCGGAGCCATTCACAGACATACATACACAGAGGCATGCACGCCCATCTGTGTCATTGCCTGGACTATTGGTGTGGTTTGGCACCTAACGTGTTTGACTGCAGGTGGCGCAGACCTACTGTGCACATGTCTACATGGTAGGCCTGTTCTACGGTAGGCATCTGTGATGTGCTGTGCACATCTCATATCTGCACATTTGGTTGGTGTCCATCGGACCACGGGCCAGTGGTGGGACATACAGGGATGTTGCTGAACATATATGCATGCGACCCTGTACAGCTGTGACGCTTAGCCTCTCAGATGCTCATGTGGCGGGGACGTGAGCACCGGACAGCCACAGGTGGTGGTGGGCCGCCGTCCGCACTCCATCTCCACCTGTGGGTTGCTATCATCCCACACACTCCTTGTACTGTATGTTCAGGCTATGCACCTATGTGGGGCTTGTGTGCATGCAATACGATACTATGTGCCTTTGCACCCATCACAGACATTGTCACACAGGTACACCGCAGCCATACACATCGCAGATTGTTGTCAGCACGCCACATGTGGTACACACCTAACACATCTCCTGTGGGACATGGTAATTTGTATGGGCATGTCCAGTAGTGACATACCACAGCTACCCCTACATGACGGCTATGCAGGACATGTCTGTGTACATCTACTGTGACATATACACAAGCAATGCCCCCTACCTACATCACATGGTACTACCTGTGGAGTATGTGTGTCTGCATCCATGCTATGGCCATAGATGACAATTGTACATCAATATGTGCAACATACCTCAGTGGGGTTGTCATGAGCACATGTTCCATGTGTCAATGCATTGTTTGTGTCTGTTGGGCGGTCATTGTTGTGCATGGTTTACATGGCTGACATAGTGTACTGTGTCTGATTCCAGGTACTTCATTGGGCTACCAGCATTGTACATTTCTACAGCACATTCCAGCCATCATGTAGCCAGCTTAGATGACAGTGGAGGTGTTCCGCCATGTGCACATATGTCACACGGTACAAGGGTGACTGACACACATTGTCAGGACTGGGTTCTGACTGCTGTGGCTGTGTGTACCGGTGTTGACAACCATGACTGCACCAGATGGTGTCTTCTGGATGTGTGACATTCACAACAAACACCCACATTCACATAGCAGCACATCGGCCATGACAATTGACATTCCTGCATGAACACTGTGTACGGTATGTCTGTATGACCACTGCATATATCACTGGTGGCCACCAGCATGGCTGCCTACAACAGCAGTGTGTATCCTGTGCAAACATGGGTTACACCAGTCGCACCACACCTGTGTCAGATGGCCCTGTAGTGGGTGACAGTGCAGTTCCATTCATCATGTAACAGTATACATCGTGCACCAGTATGTTGCAGACATGTGAACGGCTGTGCTAGTCGACATATGCACACATGACACATCACCTGGTACACCGTGGTTCTGCCTTGCCACCTGCTATTGTGACCACCCTGTGATGACATTGTACGCCCACATGGACTTGGACATGTGATGGCTCAATGGTGAATTAACCGCCCAGGTGTGTGTCTAGCCAGGTGTCCAGTAGCCAGTGGTCTGCATGCAGGGATAGTCTACATTGGCCTACTCTGTCACTGGGACTGTTGACTATGGTCATACTGTTGTTATGCAGGCATGTGCTGTTTGTCCAGTCTGATAGTCGTGTTCAACCACACTACCGTGGCACACATGACAGGTGCACCTCTGCCTAAGGTGTGCAGCCCACATGTACATTTTCACATGCTATGCTGCCTGTGCCGCGGTGTCACATGTCTGTCTCCGCAGGGCTGTCACAGGTAGGCACAGCATGCAGTGATGTGTGACAATGCTTACACCCTCCACTGTGCTGTACACTAGCACTGCACACACAGTACAGCACACATGTCATTTATCTGCAGTGCCTGGGACCTGCCTCCATGCCCTACACGGCACACCTGCCAGTCCAGATTGTACACAGATCATACCTCCCAGGCACATACCTGGACTGTAACACACACGGGTGGGTGGTTCCCACACCACACCGTGATTTACACACATACTGTATTTTCCCATGACACATTGCATCATAGGTAGTCCATGTTCAGATACCCATGTTCGTGGACACTACGCACATTGTGACACGCGACAGTGAATACACTGTACACCACAGGTTACATGCCAGTCGGGTTGGCATACTGTACATTGCACCTAGGACAGTTGCTACTGCTATGTATTGCCAGCAACACGCCCTTCCCTAGTATGGACTCCCATGTACCCACACATGCTTGGCCATGCAGTACGCATAGCTGGGTGACACATTACACGACACATACCATACCTACACTAGCCTCAGCATGCACCAAACCTCCATGTGTCTGTATGCTAGGCCTACACACCTCCCCTCTGTTTGCTGAACATCCATGCTTACCATCCCTGCTAGCCACACCCTAAACACACAACCATAGCAGCATGCATGGTACATACACACTACAGCCGGTATTACTGACATCCACTGACAGAGGTAGTTGATGGCATGGCACCCCGTACGATGGACAGTCTACGTGCCTATGCCAACAGTGATCACAGTGCACTTCTGCTACATTTACACACTGGTAGGGACCATGCTATTCCACACTGAGACATGGTGGTACTGGCCTTTTCACAGACGCCACAGTGGTATTCCTGTTCCATGCACACGTGCTGTATGGGCACATGTGCAGGCTGTTGCACGGTAGTTATGTTCACCTGTGTGTTGTGTGTCACTTGACAGTCATGGTGTGTCCTGCTGGTGCATGACATACCCACAGCTAGCTACCTACACATGACTGCCAGACATTGCAGTGTGGGCCCTCACGCAGTGTGGTGGTATGTCTCTGCTGTTTGACTACATCCACATTCAATGCAGCATACCACGGTCATGCAGGCATTGACGACACAGATGTTGCTGGCATCGTGCCTGCCAATGGGGTACCTACCAACAATACACACTCTCACTCACTACAGGGTTCCAATCCTTGGCTGGACATTGTATTAACCCTGTGGACACATACATAGTACTGCCATGCACATGTTATGTCTGGGAACACAGTCCCAATGTCACCTCCAACCGCTGTAGTTGTTGTATCCCGCCAACCTGGCTGTTACATGTCTCTGCAGCAGCACAGGTCAGTGACTGCTAGCCCATTCATGTACGCTGTGCACCCTGACCACCACACTACCACATCTATCACACTACACATGGATGGTACTGCATTGCACGTATGGGGCTGCATCTCTACACCCATGACTGGGCCATTCAGTATGGCACTGGGCCACATCTTGACATACATGCTTCACACACTCATTGACTACCTGCATGCCTTTCCTGGCACCCTTGTTGGGCTTCTGTGCGCCACAGCACACCACATCCCATGCTGGCCACCTGTCATATTATTGCATGGGTGGTTGGGGTGGTACAGAGGGTATCACATCAGACATGATCCGCTCTTTGCCCTTCAGCACCATTCCACTTTATGCTATTGCCAGTGTACACATCCAGCATCACATCGTACCCTATGTATCGGCATGTTACGCCATGTGCCTTCTGTACAGTTCACACAGTGGTGCAGGCATATCATGCTAACTACAACAAGTCAGGGACGCCTGGCATTGCACGCTCCTCAGACATGTGGGGCCTCATGCTCAGTCTTTGCATACGTACACTACCTGCTGCCACACAGTACTGTACATGCCTACATATACCACTTCTACATACCTGGCAGCATACTAGCTCATCCTACTATGTTGCTGACACCCATACAGGTGTCAGTGTGGCAGATATATCATGTAGATATGATTGCATCAGTTACATCACACATAGTGCATACACATCACCTTTGCATACTGACAGTCATGCGGTGTGTATCACATGGATACTGTCCCTATACAGGCATATCACGCTGTACATGGTTGATGTACACACACATGGCCCACATGGTGCTGTGGTTGCCATATTACACCATGGCGTGGGTACACATGTGCAGGACCACGATTTCTGGACCGTATGTCTAGCTGATACCTTGGGTGCCCTTGTACCTGTGCCATACACACATGTACACGCAGGCCGTGTTACAATAACACATGTGTGGTGTACCTTACACAATGGATACAACGTTACATGTCTCAGTATAGTCATGCTGTGCTCTCTACCCGGCTCAGACAGTTTACATATGCAAATGACAGTCATGTAACACATCTGTGCTCACCTGCATGCCACTAACACAGGGGTGTAATCTACTCTGCCATGGGCCATGTTCTCCGCAGTACTGATGCATGTAGTACTCCTACATGGCGCTTGCAGTGGGCAGGGTGGGAGGAGCAGTCCTGCATGTGTGCACACATGCCACATTGCTCAGCCCGGGCGCCTGTGTGACATCCACAGACTGGACACACACCATGCTGTGGGACATAGGTCCTGTGCACATCCCACAGGGGCACACTGTGTCACTAGTCATGTGATAGCTTCCTTGCTGGTAGGGTGACACAGACCCATGGTACCACCACAGCGGACGCACTGTATAGACATGACAGTTGACATCCAGTTCTGCCGCTCAGTGGACACTACCATGGGGGTGTCAGTACTGTGTACATTGCACATGTGTTTACACACGGCCCTGCTGGACATCATTGTGACACACATTGCACCTGCTATGGAACGTTTGGACATGGTCACTTGCTGTTCCCTCCATTTCAGGTACCTATTCTGCTACTACATTGTCCCATATGTGCAGGCCATACATATCTTGTGTATGTACATAACATTAGGCCATCGCCCATCATGCATGCTATGCCTGTGATACTGTCTATGATTTGTGAACATATCCATCATGACAGCTTTGCATTACACATAATTGACATAGTCGCCTACTGCGTGGGATACGTGCACGCCGTGCGCACATTCCGTATGACATCGATGGTATATGCCCATGCACATGTGTGCTGTGACACTATACATACATGTCCTATCCCCTGCTGTGGCACTTCATTGTTGGATATCCACTGCCAGCATCAGCGTGGGTGGTGGCATTGTTCTGTGTTTGCAACCCCTATGGCAGACCTGGGGTAGGGTTACCACCTGTGCCACTTTGCAAGGGACAGTCCCTCCTTGGGCAGTTGTGTCCTGACAAAATATATTACAAATGGCAAATGTCCTGAGATTGTAGGACATCACTATATCCCATTCTTATGTAAGAGTTGCATAACATACTTATTTATGTATGTACATTCCTAAATGTTACAAGACACACAATAAGCAACTTAACTGCTACAAGACTACACTTTTCTTTATGCAAAAGAGTAGAGTTCTAACCTTTGTACTGACCATGGGTATGTGTCCACCTGTAACATCTGATGTGTGTCCCAAGATTTCCCACTTTGGCCATTTGAAAAGGTGGCAAGCCGAACCTGGGGTTATCCCGGTGTGTACATGTTGTCCCACTGCTGTGCACACGCTGTCCACAGTCGCTGGTATGCTGCGCTTTAGCATTACATATCCAACCTTCGCCTCTCTGCCTGATGGACAGGTATCTTTACCTACACACACCGCTCACATACTGTACAGATTCGCCATACGATCGTATGCTACACACCAGTACATGTCGTGGGTTCGACATACCTTTCCGCCTTTTGTTCTGAGTTCGCCTCTATTCCCTTGTTTCTCCTTCTCTATTCGTGTTAGTTCGGTATGAACATACGGTTTGAATATCCAGGAGTCTTCCTTATATTCGCCGTCACCTGAGGCATGTGTGTTAATCAGGCCAATAGCTGTTCCTCGGTGTGTACTTATGCGCATATCAGCGGTGATCCCCTTCCTTTCGCTTACGCCGGCACTAGCCCATGGTTCTTTCCTCGTGTGGCCGTTGGTTATTTGCAATACCTTCGTGAGGATGGTATGTATTGTATCATGTTTGTGTGACTGCATCCGCTATGTGTGGTGTCGGGCACATTTCGCTGTGGTGTTAGCCGTGGATTGTGTGTGTTGAGTATGGTATTGTGTTCGACATGTGGGTCCCCGTGTCCTGGCGGCGGCTGTCGATGGCGCTGTGCATTCAGATGTGTTACATAGCTGTTATTTTCCTGTACATAGCGGATGCAAGGATGCATCAGCCGCTGCTAGTGTTTCCCAGGAGCTTGTTGTGGGTATGCCGCTGTCATTCACTGCCTGTATGTGTTTGCTACGGTTTTAGCTGTTATCCCTTTGATATGTGCAATGGGGTATATCTGCGGATGTGGGTGACGGGTACGGGTGTGAGTCTTGCATTTATACATACCAGATATGCTTGTGTGTGTGCTCCATCCCTGCTTGGGGAGCTGCGGTTACCTGTCTGTTGTTCCGGGAATGTTTGTTTTGTTGATGTCGCCTGCTGTCGGTATCGCCTGCATGTGTGCTTCCTGCACGATTCCTCCTTCACATCGGTTATATATCTGCGGATGTTCGTCCGCGCCTACTATCCATTGGCATTTTGTCGCTGATAGTTACGGTGAATGTGGTCCTATACTTGGGGCGGCCTGTATGCTACCGGTAGCCTCCTATTCGTGGTGCCGCTTGCTTACACACCGCGGTATTTACGGGACCGTAAGTGTTCACGATCGTGCCGGATAGCACATTCGATTTTCGCCGCACATGCCTGATGCTGTGTAACGCTGCCGACGGACCGTGTGGAGTCTACCTTATGGCCGCCATACCTACGGTCATGGTTTGTACATGCGCCCTTTGCATCTCCTGTTGGCTATGGCCCTGTGGTACACTTTGGGACATTTCCGCTTTGCATCGCTTTTACGCCGCCACGGCATAGCCACTGAGGAGATGTCAGTACTACTTTGTGGGTACTGCTGTACATACGCCTATGGTTCCTGTACTGTATGCCTACGCCTGTTATTACACTCCGCCTGTGACATGTCATCTACATACACAGTTTACACTGGCACACACATTACACACACACAGCGGAACACACGACAACCTCACCTCACACATACACATATTGCCGCCATGGCTGTCAACCTTCTATTTCCAGAGTGAGGAACACACACAGTAGTAATGTGAAACAAATGGGCATAATGTGGAACACATAGTAATGGCATAGTGACAACTTCAGCTAAGTAGGTCATAGGTTGATTATAATATGCTGATTTACTTACAGTGAAGAACCTTTACTGACTTACTATGAGTACATTCTATTTACCAGGATGTCATTTATATACATTCCTAACAATGGATGTTTGACAGACATTTTCAATGTGGAACTTGGAGGAACTGCGAGGAACATGAACTGTTTTACACCCCAAATGAGGTAGCTGGCTCATAATGTCGTACACTTCAGTGGTATGCTTTCCGGTTGTGCACCGACGGTTGAACACAATACCTACGTTGGCCGCATCGCCGGTGGCGGCGTGTATCTCCGCACTCATATCCTATGGATATGACACGCACATATCTAGGGTTGCCACCTTTTCAAATGCCCAAAGTGGGACATTTGTTGTAGAAACGTCAGATTTTGCATGCAAACACATACCCACGGCCAGTACAAAGGACAGCAATTCACTTTTTTGACAGAATACAAACCTGTAGCATTACAGTTGCTTATTCTGTTTATTATCATATTTAGATGTTTCTTCTACAAAATAACTGTTTTATGCAACTAATAAAGAAATTATGGGAAATAGTTTTGTCCTACAATCTCAGGACATTTGCCATTTTGTCAATGTTTTTGCAGGACACAACTGCCCAAAGGGGACTGTCCTCACAACGTGGGACAGGTGGTAACCCTACACATATCCCGGTACTGTACCGTGGACTGGTGACCATCCCGACACGCGGATATGTATTGATGCAGGTTAACATTTCCATGGCTGGCGTTACCTGCCCTGCCCACCCTCCAGGATGATCGGGTTGTCGGTCACTATGTTTACTATGTGGTGATTTCGCCTTCCTTATCTGTGAACTTGCATCCCTGGGTTCCATATTACCCTGTTGTACTTTATATCTGTGTATGCGCACATATATTTCTACATGTGTACTGATATGTATTTCCGTATCTGTGTATGCACATGAGTACATATGTGGTCGACTTGCGGCGATAGTGGCAGCATATGGCTACGCCGTGTGCTGTAGAACCGCGGCGTTGAGGTGTTGGCGCCCATGCTCTGCTGGCTATTGGGTGTGCAGTGTTTGGGCGGTGCCTTTGTTGGAGTCACACATACGTCCGCACATACGGTACACATTACGGGCGGACATGTTTGTGTGGCGCCCATTTTACTGTGTGTGCAGGTCAGGAGGTGCCAGTCCATGGGGCCTACACTGTCAAAGTATGTGCTATGCGTTGCCTCTTTGCCAGGGCGTAGGCATATTGGGTACGCCTCTGTCTACCTACTGGGGCTGGCTCAGTGTGTCCATGGCGCTGAACGCCCTGTGCCTGTGCTTGCCCTGGCAGTTGTGGCGGGCTTGGTGGCCCTCCGCCATTATGTCCCTGCAGCAGCTGTTTCCGCAGAATCATATTGTGTAGCATACAACATACTATGAATATGTGGGCACTTGTGCCTGGAGAGTACTGCAAGGCTCCACCGGATGTATCCAAGCACCGGAACCGTGATTTCAACATCCCGAACACACGCGCTATGATTATTCTCGTTTGTGCGTGTGCCTCATTATGGCGTTCTTGCATGTGTGTGTGTGCATTTCTGATGGGTGTCATCAACCACGGCTCCAGTGCGTAGCCAGCATCCCCCACAAGGTGACCTTGTGTGATGTCCCCCCTGGCAAATACCTGATACAGCTGTGAGGCATGCCAGATATGGGAGTCGTGGTAGCTTCCAGGGCTGCCAGCACACACATCCATAATAATGCCCTGCGCATTGCACACGACCTGGCAATTGATGGAGGGGTATCCCTTGCGGTTTATGTAGCGCCTACCCTGCTCCCCGGGTGGTGACTTAATTTCTATGTGCGCATAGTCTATCGCACCCAGGACCTCCGGTATTGTGCCACACGGTGGCAGCGGCGCATATTGCTAGCCAACTCCTCCTGAGATGTGGGGAAATGTATGTGCTCATGGGCATGTGGAACATGGCATCCAGGAACTGGTGTAGTACCCTGGATGCTGATGCCTGTGAGATGCCCATTATGTCCCCGTGGGCCTTTGAAAGGTACCTGTAGCCAGTATTCGCAAGCTCACACATACCTTTGTGTCCACTGGGATGGCCCTCTGTTGTCTCTTGTTCTCAGGCGGCCGCACAGCTCCACTATTTGCTGTAACGTGTCCCTGTCCACCCTGTAGCGCCTACTATCTCCAGGTCTCGCAGCCCCTGGTAGGTCACCCTTGGTCTGAACACTCTCCTTCTCCTGTGAGGCCTACGGTAGTTGTCGACACCACCCTCCGTAACTCCGTCTGTCTCTGCCACATACCTATGCATCACGGCCACGGCGGCACCCAGCATATACATATTAAAAGTTCCCAGTCTGTTTACACCCTACGGTGCGGCGCTTGGGAAATCGCTGTGTGTTGTGTGCATTCACATTTAATACTGTTGTGCTGTATACCCGGTGATGTCATTGGGTGTGTCAGCGGCCGTATCCACGGATTATTTCCGTGGTTTTACGCTTGCAACTGCAACGGTACTGCCTGTAGTGTTACATTACAGTTGCCTGCATTGCCTTCGCCTGGCATCTTACATTACTGCATCCTGCAGGCACATGGCATATGATGCATTTTATCTGCAGCCGCAGTTATGCTACCTCTGTACTTGGCTGTGCTATTTCGGTTCTTTGCTCTTTGCATTTCTACTACATCCCCTACTATCTTTGCACTCATATGCCTCCCTTTCCCGTTATGCAGGAGTCTGCATGCAGAGTTATCAGCTGCCGGCGCTTGCCCTTCCTGCATTGATTGGTGTTAATTGCTCATTACGGATCCATTTACACTGCTTCCGCATTTCCTCGTATTCTCCGCATTACCTTCCTATATCCGTGGTTGTTGACGGTGAGGCCGCCACATGACTGGTTTAGGGAACGAGTCATCCTCGTGCACATGCATTTGTACGCCGCATTCTGTACTCTCAGCGCATCTATTTCCTAACACGCCAGTCCTGATGCTGTGATGTGCATTGTACAGCCCAGATTTGCTGACCTCCAATATCCTTCCTCCTACAGTGGCACACCCTCTGTGGTTGACATGTATCTCGTGTAGGCCACCGGTGTAGTACCGCCACGCCGCTTGCTCCATCCTTACGCCGGCGCCGCTTTTGCGATTCACTATTATCTGCCTCATTTGCATGGAATTGACTACTAATACATGGTTACGGCGCCGACACCGCCACCACTCCTTGACAACCATTGCGCTGGGGTTGCAGCTTTACATACATACTATGGTGTGTGGTGGCTGTGCAGCTGATTTGTGTTCTACTGCTCTTTTAGGACATTGTCATATTATTTCATTGCTTTGCAACTTCTGTGCACATATCCCGGGGTCTGCTGTTCTTTCTACATACGTGCCATTTATGTCATTTTTACATTTTGTGCATATTTTCTTTGGACATTCTCGGTGCCTTTCCACATTGGCATATTGCACCTATATGATACCTGACTTTGACAGCCTTCCGCTACTCCTCCGGTATGTTTGGGTAAATGTAAACCGCTTTTTTGGTTTACATTGCCGCGTCTCTTACGCTTACGCCTGCGCCACTTCGTGGATCGCTATTTGCCCTCATTTGCATGGTGCAATACCGCACACAGTGTGTTTTGCATACCTACGCCGGGGGCGGGGACGGTCCGGCGCACGCCGGTAGTGCACGTGGAATTCATTCATACCTGAATCGCTAAGCAGCCATATTTGGCGTTATAACGCCGACGCTATGCTGGCGCCTGGCGCAAGGTTCATGATTCCCGGGGCATATGTATTTATTTTATACACAGCATAACTGCAGCATCATATGTATTTATTTTATACATAGCATAACTGCACATCATATGTATTTATTTTATACACAGCATAACTGCACATATGTATTTATTTTATACACAGCATAACTACATCATATATATTTATTTTATACACAGCATAACTGCAAATCATATGTATTTATTTTATACATAACATAATTGCAACATCATATGTATTTATTTTATATACAACATAATTGCAACATCATATGTATTTATTTTATACACAGCATAACTGCAACATCATATGTATTTATTTTATACACAGCATAACTACAACATCATATGTATTTATTTTATACACAGCATAACTGCAACATCATATGTATTTACTTTATACACAGCATAACTGCACATCATATGTATTTATTTTATACACAGCATAACTGTACATATGTATTTATTTTATACACAGCATAACTACATCATATATATTTATTTTATACACAGCATAACTGCAAATCATATATATTTATTTTATACATAGCATAACTGCACATCATATGTATTTATTTTATACATAGTATAACTGCAACATCATATGTATTTATTTTATACACAGCATAACTGCACATCATATGTATTTATTTTATACATAGCATAACTGCACATTATAGTATAACTGCAACATCATATGTATTTATTTTATACATAGCATAACTGCACATCATATGCATTTATTTTATACATAGTATAACTGCAACATCATATGTATTTATTTTATACACAGCATAACTGCACATCATATGTATTTATTTTATACATAGCATAACTGCACATTATATGTATTTATTTTATACATAGCATAACTGCACATCATATGTATTTATTTTATACATAGCATAACTGCAGCATCATATGTATTTATTTTATACACAGCATAACTGCGCATCATATGTATTTATTTTATACAAAGAGTAACTGCACATCATATGTATTTATTTTATAACTGCAACATCATATGTATTTATTTTATACATAGCATAACTGCAACATCATATGTATTTACTTTATACATAGCATAACTGCACATCATATGTATTTATTTTATACATAACATAATTGCAACATCATATGTATTTATTTTATACATAGCATAACTGAACATCATATGTATTTACTTTATACATAGCATAACTGCAACATCATAAGTATTTACTTTATACATACCATAACTGCACATCATATGTATTTATTTTATACATAACATAATTGCAACATCATATGTATGTATTTTATACACAGCATAACTGCAACATCATATGTATTTATTTTATACATAGCATAACTGCACATCATATGTATTTATTTTATACATAGTAGAACTGCAAAATCATATGTATTTATTTTATACACAGCATAACTGCACATCATATGTATTTATTTTATACATAGCATAACTGCACATTATATGTATTTATTTTATACATAGTATAACTGCAACATCATATGTATTTATTTTATACATAGCATAACTGCACATCATATGTATTTATTTTATACATAGTATAACTGCAACATCATATGTATTTATTTTATACACAGCATAACTGCACATCATATGTATTTATTTTATACATAGCATAACTGCACATTATATGTATTTATTTTATACATAGCATAACTGCACATCATATGTATTTATTTTATACATAGCATAACTGCAGCATCATATGTATTTGTTTTATACATAGCATAACTGCACATATGTATTTATTTTATAAATAGCATAACTGCAGCATCATATGTATTTATTTTATAGACAGCATAACTGCACACCATATGTATTTATTTTATACATAGCATAACTGCACATCATATGTATTTATTTTATACATAGCATAACTGCAACATCATATTTATTTATTTTATACACAGCATAACTACAACATCATATGTATTTATTTTATACATAGCCTAACTGCACATCATATGTATTTACTTTATACACAGCATAACTGCACATTATATGTATTTATTTTATACATAGCATAACTGCAACATCATATGTATTTATTTTATACATAGCATAACTGCACATATGTATTTACTTTATACATAGCATAACTGCAACATCATATGTATTTATTTTATACACAGCATAACTGCACATCATATGTATTTATTTTATACAAAGCATAACTGCACATATGTATTTACTTTATACATAGCATAACTGCAACATCATATTTATTTATTTTATACACAGCATAACTGCACATCATATGTATTTATTTTATACATACCATAACTGCAACATCATATGTATTTATTTTATACACAGCATAACTGCACATCATATGTATTTATTTTATACACAGCATAACTGCAACATCATATGTATTTATTTTATACATAGCATAACTGCAACATCATATGTATTTATGTTATACACAGCATAACTGCACATCATATGTATTTATTTTATACACAGCATAACTACACATCATATGTATTTATTTTTATACACAGCATAACTACACATCATATGTATTTATTTTATACACAGCATAACTGCACATATGTATTTACTTTATACATAGCATAACTGCAACATCATATGTATTTATTTTATACACAGCATAACTGCACATCATATGTACTTATTTTATACATAGTATAACTGCACATCATATGTATTTATTTTATACATAGCATAACTGCAACATCATATGTATTTACTTTATATACAGCATAACTGCACTTCATATGTATTTATTTTATACATAGTATAACTGCAACATCATATGTTTTTATTTTATACACAGCATAACTGCAACATCATATGTATTTACTTTATACACAGCATAACTGCAACATCATATGTATTTATTTTATACACAGCATAACTGCAGCATGATATGTATTTATTTTATACATAGCATAACTGCAACATCATATGTATTTACTTTATGCATAGCATAACTGCACATCATATGTATTTATTTTATACACAGCATAACTACAACATCATATGTATTTATTTTATACATAGCATAACTGCAGCATCATATGTATTTATTTTATACATAGCATAACTGCAACATCATATGTATTTATTTTATACATAGCATAACTGCAGCATCATATGTATTTATTTTATACATAGCATAACTATGACATCATATGTATTTATTTTATACACAGCATAACTGAATGCAAGCAAACATACATACTTGCATACATAAGGCATTACTGCAAATCTGGATTAAGTCATTGTGCCAACAATTAGAAATCCACTCTTAACTGTTTTTGACACTCAAATTCAAATATACAGACACAGCATATATGTCTCTCTCTCTATATATATATATATATATATATATATATATATATATATATATATATATATGTAGATAGATGGGTCCTGCATAAATAAAGCTGTATTATGCCTTAAAGTTAGATTAGGACTTGACAGTGCTTGGCAAGCTTTTGACACAGATCGTAACAAAGACTTACAATTGAACACTGCAAACTCAAAGTGATTTTTTTACTGAGCTTTTCTACTACTGAGATCTTGGAATAATATTTTAGCATTTGCATATGTCTTCCAGGAATGAGTTTTTAGAAATAGCTCGAGACCTCAGGTGCCAAATTAACGGAATCACTGGATTACCGAAGGAGACCAGCCTCAAGAACCCACCTGGCCGCCTCACATTATTGAGAAGGACATAACTTCAAGTCTGCCAAGCAGCTATATTAATTATAGGGTGAACTAAGAGCAAAAGACACCACCTTTCCAAGGACCAGCGATTCCACCACACCAAATAGATAGGGGTAGGTATAGGAGCAACTCGGTTGGAGAGTGATCACCGAGTGTTTCTTCTTCAGTTTAAAAGTTTGTGTTTTCATAAAGTCAATCATAAGGTCTACAGCATATGAAGTTTGACTTTCTGAAAGTAGAGCTTCTGAAAGTGATCCAGATATATATCTATAGATGTATATCTACATACACACACACACACACATATATATATATATATATATATATATATATATATATATATATATATATATATATATATATATATATATATATATGTATATATTTATATATAGATATATACATATATATATCTATATATTTATATATATATATGTATATATATATATATATATATATATATATATATATAGATAAAACTATGTCTATGTATGGGTTGGCTACACTTAGTCAATTTAAACTAAAATATACCCCTGTTTTGCTGACACACTTTGTATGACATAATACATTCACTTCCTTGGAACATCAAATGATGGGTTGTCTAACTTCTTAGAGGACTACGTCAGCATTTGGGCCAACCATTTGAAGCCTAGGGTTCGACTCCGATCTGTGGATGTATGACTGCGATGAAGAGCAATAGAAGGGGTATCCCAGAATGGATTAGACATCTGTGGACCTGAAAATCATATCTCAAAGGAGTAGAAGTCATCTTCTCCATCACCTCAAAGGTACGAAGATTTGACCAAAGACTGGAGTACTCAATGTTGAGTCTGTGAGACTACGGTCTACTCAGGAACAAGAAACTTACAGTCAAGTAGGTCACATCTAAAGACTTCACTGCTGAGGCAGAAGCACCAGTCAGCAGTGAAGGAACAGACACCGGCAAAGGTAATGGTTCCAAAATGACTGTCTCTGAACTATGGGCCAGGGAAGAAGTGAAAATAGGGGGAAAAAGCCTGCCCACTCCATCCTCGAGGCAAAACACCCATTTCTGTTTGTGCCTTCAGAAACATCCTCATCATACAATCCAACTCCATGTCTGAAACACATCTGATAGGCCTGATGGACCTAAATGAACTGAAGGAGGTTGTGATAGAACATGGGAATGTTCTTGCTTCAAGACTAGTCTGCCTGGCCACTCAGCTGGCAACTTGCCCAAAATTAGGATAGGTCCTGAGGGGACTTGGAGTCAAAGTTAGGGGTTCTGATTCTGACCTTGTAAGAAAGATCTGTTTTGATACTTTCAGAGCTGAAGACAAAGACTCGTCTTTGGCTTTTTTTTTTTTTGTCTCTTCCTTGTCTTTTTCCCATTTGTCTCAGGGTTTTCTTTTGTTTAAAGTTTTTCTAGGCTTAAACCCCTCAGGTCCAGGAGGGAGAAGGCCCTTTAACATAATTTTGTTCTTCCTATCTGAAAAGGCTCTTTTGTCAAAGGGCACAGAGCACACCACACTCAAGTGCTTAATTCCCAAACAACAAACACGTGTTGTGACCGTTGGGGGGGGGGATTATTTTATGGCCATATTTTAAATGTTTTTTTTTTTTTTTAATTTTTCCTTCCTTTCTTCTTTTCATCCATATCTGAGCTGTAAGAAAAAGACAGTATGCACCAAGCACACAATGACATATAAGCACACTAAGTAACAATAACTAGCTACTGATAAAGGAGGATAATTAAACTGTAAGAAGGTACAAAATCCAGCAACGAAGGTGTCAATGGGGAGATACACCACAGAAGCTAACAGTTTAAAACATAAAGAAAATCAATACTCAATTTTGCTTTGACTAAGTGAATGCAAAAAAATGACCTATCAAATACATTAAACTTTTAGAAGGCAATGGAGCACTTAACTAAGCAGCAAGTGACCATGTCCGAACATGATGGTGGTAAATGAGAGCCATGGGAAGACAGCTTACTTGTAACAAGTGCATCGTGTGAGTAAAAATTTGAGGAGCTTGACACTGGAGAGCTACCTTTGACAAGCCATTTGAACACCCATCAATCGGATTAGACAGACAGACTGAAACAGATTGTTATATACAATCGTCTCACAAATCAATGCTCCCATAGGTGAAGTTTTCCTAAAATACAAACATTTATTCCAAAATTGAGACAGAACCTCTTCCAGGTTACAACAGGAGCAACATTGTTCTGCATACAATTTTTATTGTTTTCTCCCCCTTAACAGCCATAAAAACAAAATGTACACTTGACCCATCCTAGAAATCTTTTCTTCCTACTAGCTATGCTCTGCTTAATAAGGTCAGAAAGATGCACCCAGGGGTCTATTCCCCAAGATTTATAAGTACTAACATTTCTTTGTTTTAGGAAAGTGACCTAAAGACAATTTCAAGACCCTACTTTTCTTAAAGAATGTCGAATGCTCTTCTGTACACAAGGGTCTTTCCATTTCTTACCCCCATCCAAAAAAAATATATATATACCACAGCTGAAGCGCACTCTGAGAAGTGGCACATAAAACACACACAAAAAAAATGTAAAAATAAAGAATGCAAAAAAAGTACCGGACGGAGAAGACCCAACCCTTACTAATCTGCCTGGTTATATAGAATACCTCTATTCACAGGACTTAAACAAGATCTCCAAATGACTGAAAAATAACGCTTGGTTAACTTTTTCTTTTCAAAAGAGTAGGAAATAAGAAAATACACCCCAAGTACTGCAATTTACCCACACAACTAAATGTAGTAAGTAAACTTTTTATGGAAGGTCAAGCTAAAACTTGCCCAAATATGTACAATAAACTGTTAACAAATCCAAGCAGCTGATCAATTTATCAAAAAACAACTTTCTCAGTCCCAGAAGAAATCTCCAAAACCTTAACAGAAATCATAGAGAAAGGAAAATCAAAACACATCCGAAACCCAACAAAACCAGAACATTTATCCTTACTAATAGATAAACCCACCATCTGCAATTCATCTGAGATCTAATCAAAAACCATCTCAATCCAAGACTTCAGTTTTGCCACAAAAACTAAATCATCTGCATATGTCCAATAAAGGGGAACCAATCATCTGCATATGTCCAATTAAGGGGAACCATACTACCTGATGAAAGCAGTCTTATGGCAAAGTAACTGCATTCAATACTAAGCAAAAAAGCAAAGTTTTCAGTGGATACTTTCACACAACTCCTACCTGAAGTCTGATGCCTCACCCACTGCAACTATTGACTAAAAGAAACTGACCAAGACAGAAAACATTCATTCAAGGTCTATAAAAACACTGTTTTTCATGCTCAAGAATAGTTTTATAAAAATAATAACTCAAACCATTTTCTGTGGATACAGAGTGCACTTGTTCCTTATACAAAACCCTATTCAACAGCGCACCCACCTCTGCACTAAGGTGATGAACTTCCCAGACGGCAGAAACAAAATTACTAACAGGACTACGTAAGCTATGTAAATACTTCTCTACCTATCTTAATATACCTTATTTTTCTGTAACTGCCCCTCCAGGACCATCAGTCACTTCCCACATCTCCTGTTCTTCGCTCCGAACAGTAAACACTAAATAATAATTAATTTCCTCTCGAATTCCTTTCACATAAAAATCCTTGTCTACACATAACATCTTTAGTACGTTTTGCGTACTGTGACAGACCAGACTATTATTCCCAAATGGCATGTCAAATTACTCAGACTGTTCTTTATATGCACATTTCTTACTTTTCACCCATTCCTTTTCCACCAAACAATGCAACTGCCCATATTTCTCCTTATACACCACCCACCATTCAGACCAAGAAACATAAAAGTCCTTCATATTCACATAATCTAAAAATAACTTTTGCATCAAGATATACGTCTTCTACAAAAAGGCACACATCCCTGCTGTTCTCTTAATACTGTTCCCCTAATCACAGAACAGTAGCATCAGACTTGAACAAGGGCTGTCTAGCAGCATCTTCCGAAAAATCAACCCATTCCCTTCCCACGTCTACTTCTAATACAGAAGGGTTATAAATAAACAAATCAATTTTAGTTTTATACTTACCCCTACTATAAGAATGTCCCTATCTGTCCCTAACTAGAGCCAAAAATCCATAAAAAGGGTAAGGCACTCTATGATCTCAAGGTACAGTTAGGGTCTCCTGCTAGGATTACCAGAAGAGAAACAATGAAACAGCCATTGATTTGAACAACTGAATACATTTAATCACATTAGTACTATCATACAAAATAATTAGATGAAAAATTTCAATATATACTTTTTCACATAATTTTCTGAATCCCCTTCATTACATGTGATTTTTGAAACACATTACGATATTGACATATCTGTGACAAAAATAATTTAAAGAAAGAGGACACACTTCATAAATGTCACTTTTTCTTAAGCAAAAATAAATGCCCTTATGTGGTAGAATTTACAACACAATCCATTAAGCTCTACAGATTTTACAATGTCTTTTTGATAATGTGCTTACATTTTTCCATCATTTTTGTCACTCTGTTTTTTAAACATATTTCTGAGTAGTATTCATACCTCTCAACTTCTAAGTGCAAGAAATCTGAACAAAGCCAAAAACAATGGAGAGGCAAAGGCCCAAAATCAAGGACAAATTTAAGAAAGTTGCTAGAATAACAAACTTTGCATTTGCATGCATTTTCTGAAAGATATGATGTCTGAAACTCAAATGCATGTCATTATTTATTGACGTCAATACTCAATGTGAGAAAGCGACAAAATTTGCAAGGATTAGACTTAATATGAGGCAGAAAACTGCACAGTTGGCAGTATCCCAAATCTCTTCTGGAAGTGGGACGAGTTTTAGGATATTTGGTATTCAAAACTTATGCTAACTAAATGTCCACATTTTAGCTGAATGTTCCTATCTTTCAAGGGCATTTGTTCCTGTTTTCAATATCTGCAGGTTGACAGGTATGCTAGCACAATCTGCTAAAACCACACGACCAGGACAAATAACTATAGCATTCAAAAAAAGTGTCCCTCAAGAAAACTAAACATACCAATACCTGAGCAACTGTCCAAATCCATAATCCAAAAAAAAATCTGCCAACACACTATTGCTTGCTCTCTCTGAACTGATGTCAATTGATAAATATACAACAGACAGATAATAACTGCCCTAACAGATGTACACCAATGAAAAATCACCAAATGCTGTATTTCATTGTATCCCTTTTTAAGTGATTTTTTTATGTTACTTAACACAGCTGCTAATAAACACCTTCTTCCCCTTCCCTCTCAAACATCCACCTGCATATCTTCCTCTGCGTCAGTATCTGCAATATATTCCCCCTCACTTCTGTTACTCTTAAAAACTGATTCCACAGTAGAAACTCTAATAGGCTGGGATAACATCAATGAACCCTTCACATCCTTGAGAACAGCATGCTGGACCTGGGAAGAAACAGAAAGACCCCTTAATTACACCAAACTCAATTAGGTCCCCCCCAGGAACATGTGAAGCTGTGAACAACTTTGCCCTTTTCATCAGTACAAAGAGACTTCCATCTGCATCACAATGGAATTTTCAACCAAGGGCCTACCTGCAGCACAGGTAAATCATCACATGCAGCCTCCACCTGGTCATTATCCTCCCGAACTCCAGGACCATCTCCTGAACAAGGCTGTCCAGTAGTTTCAACAGCTAGAGCACAACCAACCCCCCTCCAACTGACAATCAATCCAATCACGACCATTTGCAGAGAACTTGAACAAATTAATACACAATTTTTAACATTATGCCCAAACTGATCACAGTGAGAACATTGCTTTTTTTGTTCAATCAGCAATCAGATGTGCATCAGATCTGCAATAAGAATACATTCTAGCTGTACAGTATGTCCTTTTAAAGTAACCCACACCTTCCATGCATCAGTCCAAATCTACACACCTTCCATGTACCAGCCAGATCTACCAAAATATGTAGTAACATTATATACAGTAGAACATAAAGCAGAAATTATTATCTTGTATCAGGTGACAGTATTATATCAGTTAGAAATTGCAGAAACAGTCTTTTTCTTCAAAACAGAGGAAGCCAAAACAAAAATATACTTTTTTTGAGGAAGAGTATGCACTCTGGCATACAATTTTATAACTAAAAAAAATCACAAATTTAAAGTTGAAAAATTGAATCAAGAAACAATCATTAGTTACCATAAAGCCCAATGGCTTTACCAAAGAATCCCACATTAAATAATGATTCACCATCTTTGCGGTTTTAGCCAAAATCAAAACAAAAGGCCATTTTCTGAACTGTCTTTCATCCTCTCCTCCACTGCAACAGCCATAAAAGCTTAACTCCTTTCCAACAGTTTCACTCAGTGACTTCAACAGAAATGTTTCCTCCAGTCCTGTAGCAAACCATTCTGACCAGAACCTTCCTCCAAAACAGACAAACGATACACAGCATCTCCCCAAGAAAGATTCTGTGACATAGGCAGGTTTGCTGCAGAGTCTCTGAAGGTAAACTAGCTTCCTTCAAAACTATTTCTTGATAAACAGGACTGCTCACTCCTGCCTTTGTAGAAACAGTAGCTGTAGGACTGAACTCATGTACCAAGCCACACTCTGAAGTCAAGCTACTGTTTCATTCCATCCACTGACAGGAAACACCCTCCAGTGCCTTGTTAGTGAAAAGAGTAGAGGAAGTTCATTGATGCCCTGGACAAATTTCCTCTAGTCAGTATAAATACCACCTTAGATCTCCTCTGAAAAGAGGTCATTGGCCTAGTGGGATTAACATGATCACCAAAGTTTAAATAAAATTAATAAAACAATTTGGGATGTCAGGAGATTTTGTTAGTTGATGGAAGATGCTGCATAACCATCCTCGAGCCAAAATATTGTCAGTCAGATGTTTAATCATCCTTTTGTCTTAAAAAAAGGGGCACACCAAGGGATCCCCTATTGACATTGTTCTCAGTTCTGTTGAGTTGAAGTTGTTTATTATTATTTATTTGTCTTTGTTTACCAGGAAAGTCTGACTGGGTAATACCCATTTTCAGTG
Source organism: Protopterus annectens (assembly GCF_019279795.1). Lineage (NCBI taxonomy): Eukaryota > Metazoa > Chordata > Ceratodontiformes > Protopteridae > Protopterus > Protopterus annectens. The sequence continues at coordinate 39,718,510 of NC_056732.1, forward strand.
AAGGCCCAGGGGCAAAAGCTCTATTTGCTTACATTGCAATATACTACTTTCCAGTCAAGCACAGTAGTTGCATTTCTATTTACATTCATACACAAACAATAGTTACATTTATATATTCTAAGATTTTACAGAGGTGGACATTACTAAACAGAAAGTCAAAGTGCAACTTAGTGGATTGTACAGGCAGCAGTTATGAATAAAAATTGTTTTATCATTTCAGTGAGAGGTTGAGATTATTCTGTTTAAGGGGAGTATTTGGAAAGTATCATATGGTGAACATCAAGGATTAACCTTGTGATGAGCATGTGCAGGACCAGGATTGGTTAAGCTGTTGTTTACGCAGTGGTTTAAAACTACTGAGTTTGTCAGAGAGTTTTATTTGTGTGGGGATACTATTAGAATTTAGCAATGTGTTGGGAGTAGAGTGAGTCTTCCGCAACATGCTGGCTTGCAAATGATTGTTGTAGCTGTATCTCTCAATTCCAAGAGAATATTTAAACAGTACTAGATGTTTTGGATTCCTGTTTCAACCTCTTGGGGTTACAAGTAAACTGTATTAAATTACTTATGTTTACCTTGAATGACTTAGGCCATGACCAGTACAAAATTCATTTTGTTAGGGACACACACCTTATTATAAACAGTAACTGGGACACTCTTTTTAATAAAGTAGTGAAGAACTATGATATAACCCAGCCACTGGTGATGCACAAGCCAGTGCATTTCTTTGTGCCGGTCCCAAGCCCGGATAAATGTGGAGAGTTGCATCAGGAAGGGCATCCAGCGTAAAACCTCTGCCAAATTACTGATGCGGAGAACATTTCATAATTACATACCAGATCGGTTAACAACGACCGCCACCAGTACTGTTAGCCAACAGGGTGCTGGCAGAAATTGGGCTACTGTTGGCCGAAGAAGAAGAGGAGGGGGAAGGCATGCCCAAAGGCAGGAAGAGAGGAGGAAGGTTAGGAGTGTAGTACTGAGGGCAGGAACTTTGAATGTTGGCAGTATGACTGGTATAGGGAGAGAGCTAGCTGATATGATGGAGAGAAGGAAGGTTGATATATTGTGCGTGCAAGAGACCAGATGGAAGGGAAGTAAGGCCGAGTGTATAGGAGGCAGGTTCAAATTGTTCTATCATGGTATGGATTGCAGAAGAAATGGGGTAGGGATTATCCTAACGGAACAGTATGCCAATAGTGTTTTGGAGGTGAAGAGGTGAAGAGAGTGTCTGATGTTTATGAAGCTTGAAAGTGATGGTGTAATGATGGATGTTGTTAGTGCATATGCTCCACAAGTTGGGTGCGCGATGGATGAGAAAGAAAAATTTTGGAGTGAGTTGGATGAAGTGGTGGTGAGTGTACCCAAGGGTGAGAGACTAGTGATTGGAGCGGACGTCAATGGGAATGTTGGTGAAGTGAACAGAGGGGATGAGGAAGTGATGGGTAGGTATGGTGTTAAGGAGAGGAATGCAGAAGGTCAGATGATTGTGGATTTTGCAAAAAGGATGGACATGGCTGTGGTGAATACATATTTTAAGAAGAGGAAGGAGCATAGGGTGACGTACAAGAGTGGAGGAAGATGCACACAGGTGAATTATATCCTATGTAGGAGGGCCAGTCTGAAGGAGATTGGAGACTGTAAAGTAGTGACTGAGGAAAGTGTAGTTAAGCAGCATAGAATGGTGGTCTGCAGGATGATGTTGGTGATCAAGAAGCGGAGGATGAGTGTGAAAGCAGTCCCAAAGATTAAATGGTGGAAGTTAAAAAAGGGTGATTATGAGGTGGAGTTCAGGGAAGAGTTAAGACAGGCACTGGGAGGCAATGAAGAGTTACCGAATAGCTGGGTAACTACAGCAGAGCTAGTAAGGGAGACTGCTAGGAAGGTGCTCGGTGTGACATCTGGACAGAGGAAGGAGGACAAGGAGACATGGTGGTGGAATGAGGAAGTACAGGAAAGTATACAGAGGAAGAGGCTGGCGAAGAAGAAGTGGGATTGTCAAAGAGATGAAGAAAGTAGACATGAGTATAAGGAGATGAGGCGCATGGCAAAGAGAGAGGTGGCGAAGGCTAAGGATAAGGCATATAGAGAGCTGTATGAGAGATTGGACACTAAAGAGGGAGAAAAGGACCCGTACCGATTGGCTAGACAGAGGGACAGAGCTGGGAAAGATGTGCAGCAGGTAAGGGTGATAAAGGATAATGAGGCAAACATACTCACAAGGAGGAGAGTGTGTTGAGCAGATGGAAAGAGTACTTTGAGGGGTTGATGAATGAAGAGAATGAGAGAGAGAGAGAAGGTTGGATGATGTAGGGATAGTGAAGCAGATTAGCAAGGAGGAAGTAAGGACAGCTATGAAGAGGATGAAGTGGAAGCATGGAGGTGCTTAGGAGAAATGGCAGTGGAATTTTTAACCAGATTGTTTAATGAAATTTTGGAAAGTCAGAGGATGCCTGAGGAGTGGAGAAAAAGTGTTTTGGTACCTATCTTTAAGAATAAGGGTGATGTGCAGAGCTGCAGTAACTACAGAAGGATAACATTGATCAGTCACAGCTTGAAGTTATGGGAAAGAGTAGTGGAAGCTAGGTTAAGAAGGGAGGTGATGATTAGTGATCAGCAGTATGGTTTCATGTCAGGAAAGAGCACTACAGATGCAATATTTGCTCTGAGAGTGTTGTTGGAGAAATACAGAGAAGGTCAGAAGGAGTTGCATTGTGTCTTTGTGGACTTAGAGAAAGCATATGACAGGGTGCCTAGATAGGAGTTGTGGTATTGTATGAGGAAGTCAGGAATGGCAGAGAAGTATGTAAGAGTGGTACAGGATATGTACAAGGGTAGTGTGACACTGGTGAGGACTGCGATGGGAGTGACAGATACGTTTAAGGTGGAGGTGGGATTACATCAAGGATCACCTCTGAGCCCTTTCTTATTTTCAGTGGTGATGGACAGGTTGACAGATGAGATTAGACAGGAGGTCCCGTGGACTATGATGTTTCAAGATGACATTGTGATATGTAGTGAGAGTAGGGACCAGGTTGAGGAGACCCTGGAGAGGTGGAGATATGCTTTAGAGAGGAGAGGAATGAAGGTCAGCAGGGCTAAAACAGAATATATGTGTGTAAATGAGAGGGAGGGCAGAGGAATGGTGAGGATGCAGGGAGTAGAGTTGGTAAAGGTGGATGAGTTTAAGTACTTGGGATCAACAGTTCAGAGTAATGGTGAGTGTGGAAGAGAGGTGAAGAAGAGAGTACAGGCAGGGTGGAATGGGTGGAGAAGAGTGTCAGGAGTGATTTGTGACAGACGGGTACCAATAAGAGTGAAAGGGAAGGTCTACAAGAGGGTAGTGAAACCAGCTATGTTATATGGGTTGGAGACGGTAGCATTGACAAAAAGACAGGAGTCAGAGCTGGATGTGGCAGAGTTAAAGATGTTAAGATTTGCACTGGGTGTGACTAGGATGGACAGGATTAGGAATCAGTATATTAGAGGGTCAGCTCAGGTTGGACGGTTTGGAGACAAAGCAAGAGAGGCGAGATTGCGTTGGTTTGGACATGTGCTGAGGAGAGATGCTGGGTATATTGGGAAAAGGATGCTAAGGATGGAATTGCCAGGTAAGAGGAAAAGAGGAAGGCCTAAGATAAGGTTTATGGATGTGGTGAGAGAGGACATACATGTGGTTGGTGTGACAGAGCAATATGCAGAGGACAGGAAGAAATGGAAACAGATGATCCGCTGTGGTGACCCCTAACGGGAACAGCCGAAAGAAGATGATGAGTGAAGAACCATAATAACTGGAAGACAGTGAAGCTTCCCTTTCTCATGTAAATGAAGGCAGTGATATTGATGGTTCTTTTTAATTTCTTTGGTTTTAATTGAAATCTTCATCTGTTCCACTACGGTAAATGCAAAAGAGAGATGTTGACTTTCTTTAGAAACCCGGAATGTCTAGGTAAAAATTAACTAACCTCATAAAAAGCAGTCTGACTGTACCTAATTTGCAGTTTTATGGCCTTTTATCTTGGATTAATTCCAACATTAGATCCAAACAGGTTTGTAGACCATTATGGGTATTTGGTGCAGGCCTGGTCATCAGAATCAAAACTGGAAATCAAAGTTTTGGATCCATATTCAGGGATCTAGAAAAAGTATCAATCAACATAATTTCAAAGCTCACACAACACAGAATATCGTAAACCCAAGGGATTGTATGTGGAGTTAGCAAAACATCTTAACTGATAAACAGACACTTTTCATTTTGTAGGTTTCATTTTTTTTTTTTTTTGGGTGATCTCATTTTAAAGACTAGAAATGCTTTTATGTAATATAATGACCTATCTAGGGACCCAAGTGGTCAGAAACTGAAGGACAGATTTTGTTACACACCTTTGCCTCAAACAAAGGTTGTGAATGTCATTTTTTATTTGCCAGAATATCTGTATTCTATGTGTGCTGTTTATCAACTACTACAGAAGCAGCCATGTTCCGCACTTCTGGAAGAGCATCACAAGGTAAGTGCTGGAGACGTCAGGCTGGGTGCATATTATTTTAATTGACTTGGCAGCAACCTCATGTAGTTACACTTTGGAAGAGGTCAAAACATACTCTGTACTAAACAAGCAGGTTCTGGTTATTTGTCATTGTAGATCAGCAGACCTCAGTCCTGGCATAGCTATTATCTTTATAGGGTTCCTATTACATGATCGCAGATGCATTTTGTTGAATGTGTCTTGACCGAACGTAAAAGAACGAAAAGGCAAAATAGCGAAGCGGCTTTTAAGCAAATTCTTTCCCTGGGAAAGAATTCGCTTGGCAGCTTCCATTACTTTGCCATTTTCGGCACTGTAGTGAGATCTCGAAGTTGGTATATTTAAGTAGGGGGTGTGGGGGGCACAGCCCCCCACTTTCTGTAATGTTTTAAAGTTTTTTTTTTTTTTTTGGAACAACGATTTTTTTTTTTCCCTTGGAAAAAAAATAGCTGTTCTGAGGTTTCAACATTGTAAGCTTTTGCTTACATGGGGTCGATTAATTATCATTCACTTTTGTAAGCGTGTGATGATATAATATAGACCCTCTTTATATATAGTAGAAAGTGTCACCTAATAACATCATGTTTTTTTTTTTTTTTGCCTAGGAGTACAGACTGGCACAGCTGGAACGATATAACCAAACATCTGTCGAACTTATTGATTTTTTAAAACTATCATTCTGCTTGTATAGGACCATCCTGTGTAAAAATGCTGTATCACTTCTGTGAGAATTTAACTGTTACTTCTTCACATTTTAGAATGGCTGCATGGCCATGTTGTTTTTCTTTTGGTTGTACAATATAGATGCTTTTATAAAGTGTTTATTTGTATATGGATGAATAAAGGCTGAATTGTTTTAAAAGAACTAACAAGTAAGTGACAAAGGTTTAACGAGTTTACTAATGCCAGATAATCAAGGTAAAGCAAACAAGTGCTAGATAGAGTTCAAGAAATGAAAAATGTTACTGTGACGTACTCTTGAAATCTCCCAAAACTGCATAGAGAAGACAGTGCAAACACAGCCATCTTGGAGACATTAGCGGTATCAAAGTATGATAACTGGACAAGCAGGTAATTGGAGAGCCTGTGCTGTGTAAGTAGAAGACGGACATTTGATCAAAACAGACTATAAAAGAAAGATATTTAGTTCACAGAATCTGATGCAAACTGAGAAAGTAGGTACAAAGATGTACTAGAGCCATGCGCGAGTGTCACCTCACATGAAGATGGCACTCCTGCCATGTCTTTAGCAGTATCTAAAAAGGAAGGGCAGATCACACCTCCAAAGAGACGAGTCCTATCAAATATTCGAGATTTGCAAACCCGCTGAGGAAGCCAACTAAATACATGGACAATTTGAGAACCGATTATCATCCTAAGGACTGCAAAGGTATCATCTGATGTAAAAGCCCATGATGGACTTATTGCAAAGTTAAAGATAATTCACAAAAAAAAGATTAATGTACATTGACATGATATTTCGGGCAATATCTACAAAACAGCAGATTTTATAACTTGAAAAATGGAAAGACAGTCAAAATAGACTTCCATGGAGTCTTGTAATACATTCAAGTGGTAGTTAGGAGCTTTTACTAGGCCTTCTGAAAAATAACATGCAAGTTACAATGACCACTGACAGTTTCACTTTAGACATTGTTATAAAATTCTTTACAAATATAAAACCTTCATTCCTGTGGAATCATCTTGATTCCCTTTGCCTCCTTATCCCTGTTTTGAAATTCTGCATTTATCTGCTGGTATTATAATATGTTAGCATGATTTGGTGCCAGTTTACACTTACAAACAATATTTACTTTTTTTTTTGGTTGGTTAATCAGCTTCTTTAATTTCATATCTGTCAAACGGACATGATGTCATCACATATGCACGTTATTACAGGAGCAAATAATCCCATGCCTTCACCCAGAAGTCTAACTACACTTCTTTCTAACATATGAAATACACTGATGCTGCACAAAGGTCTCGCCTTACTTCTGTACACTTGTTTTAGATACACACATCCAGCCAGGATTGTTCATTAAATGGGTTTCCAGGGGATACTGTACATGTAAACAATCCCAGAAAAAAATGTATTTATTTATTTAACATTTGTTTACTGGGAAAATCTGACTTGGTCAGAGATCATTTTCAGCAGAGGCCCAGGGAGAAACGCTCCAGATGCACGTCTTTGGAATGTGGGAGGAAATTGGAGGAAACCCACGTGAACGCAGGCAGGACATGCAGACTCCACATAGAAGGCACCCCAGCTGAGAATCAAACTGGAGAACCTCTTGCTGTGAGCAACAATGTTAACAGTTGCACCACTGATCCACCATCATATGTCACCCTTTCTGGGGGTGTGTGTTAGACAACTGAGAACTGGTCAGAAACCCTATAACTGTAACATGCACTATGTTGTAATACCTAGCATGAGTATACACTGCTTGAACTAAACTGCACTATTTTATAAAAATGTCAACAATGGCAGCAAAATGATGCCATTGCTAGAGAGACAGAAAACATATTACCGCTAAGGGATAACATCTAGATCTTCTATACCAGAGTTTGGTCGCTTAAGGAAGTGTCACTCTACTGGTCATGTTTCACAGGTTCACAACTCAATTCTTTGTTTACCTGGAAGTATTTTGCATGACAAAATAGTATTTCTAAAAATATTAGGAAACTGAGGAACACCCCACAAACATTCATTTAACCTATGAGTGAAAAACATTCAATCCATTTATGTGCTGTGTGGAATATGTCTTTTCTCTCTTTCTGTATAGAAATCAGCATCACTTGCACAGATTAATATTTCTGATATGTGCACTTGTTGTTTAAATGTCCATCAGTGAAATAAAACATCTCAAACCATTTTCATAGCCTTGAAAAATGTCCTTCATTTAGAGATCCTGATCTTTGTTGGACATTATCATACATACACACACAAAAATAAATAAATAAATAAATAAACACATATACTATTTTTGCATAGTTCCTCCTAATAACCTTTTTTCCTTCTTTGACAGATATTGCACATTCACACTAAACAGATGGCCTTTCAACAAAAATGTGAACAATGCACAATACAAGTTTCACTACTGGCATTAAAACAATGTTAAACCTTCTCATTTATTTTGTGTATAGTATCAGTTTCCCTACTGCCTCAAGCCACTGTAACATAACATGTTTGAAAAAGAAAATCCCCTGCATTCCTAGAATTATAAGATTTAAAATGACAACAATGTGAACTCATGTCTTCACAGTGGGCCTTGTCTATGTCTTGTTCCAGCTTGTGCCATCACTTATCACTCTGTGATGACACATGAACTTCAGAAGGAACTGTCAGAGCAGTATAGTTTTACATCCAGAGGTGGTATTAAGAATATTGTTGCAGCTTTTTAGAACAAAAAATACTGACTTAGCCCCTTGTTAAGTAGTGTATCATCAAATACATTATATTTTGTGCATGTGTGCATATGTGTGTGTGTGTGTGTGTGTGTGTGTGTGTGTATGTGTGTATGATCTGTGGGATAAAGCCCTCACTTTAAATCAGTCAATCCATGTACAGTTTTGGCAATGGAGCAGCCAATCTGGGTGTGTGTATGCGTGTGTGCATTGAGGGTATTATGAAAGTACGGCTGCTACCTTTTTTTTAGGAGGGAGGGTCAGGAATTAGCACTGATGACATGGCCAGTTCATCCAGAAACAGTGAGGCAGCATGTGATCAGGGGCACAAAAAGCCATCTCGGTGGGAGCAGGGTCACTCCCTCTCAACACCTCACTGCATGCTCACCCTGGCCATATTACCAGTCTATCCATAGATAGAGATTAGAGTCAAACCTAAGCCCTAAGGATCATCAGCCAGTCACAGTATGACAACCCCCTTCGCCCTTACTCCCCTCCCCAGTCATGGTACTTTCATCTCTCACCACCTCCCCAGTCATGGTACTTTCACCTCTCACCCCCCCTTCCAAGTCATGGTATGTTCGTCTCTCACCCCCCTACCCAGTCAAGGTACTTTCACCTGTCACCCCCCCCCCCCACAGTCATGGCACTTTCATCACTGGAAAGAGGGTCACACTTGGTGAAGGGCCACATGGCTGGGGTGCACCCTTGTGGAGAATGAAGCAATACAAAGCATAAAGGGTTCTGTGATCAGCAGGGCTGGAGTCAGACGTCAATCCTACATCAGGGTAATTGGGAAAATATCATGTTGTATGCTACAACTGGGGTATTATCTGGCCAACAGCATGACTGAAAAAGTCTCCATGGATTGACAGACTTACATGATTAACACAAAAATAAATACGCACACATACAAAGCTTACAACATGTAAGTAGCAGCTGGCTGAAATTACCAAACACAATTCATTCATGCATGATATCAGCCTTTTAAGACGGAAACTGGAATAAAATTGTTTCTTTCATCATACTCTGTAAGAGGTTTCTAAATACATTCTCCCATTTTGGACAATGTTCTACATATTATGACATCAGTTTGCACGCTTTTAATAATGTCAGATGAAGAACATGTTTCTGTTACTTAACAATAAAACACTCACAAACTTGCTCTCAGATTAAGTTTTCAGTACTTCACTGTTTTCTGTCTGTCAAGATCCATCCTTCACTTGGTTACATTCTGGCATTTACAGGATCAGTGTCTATGTGAGTATACAGAGTCAAGTTAAGACTCCTATTGATGTAAAATAACAGTAATGAGCCAGTCAAAGACAGCCTACAGATGCCTTGCTAATTAATGCTTTTGATAAATTAGAAATGAATAATTAATGCACATAGAGACAGTGTTCAGTCCCTCTCCCATAAAATGTAACAGACTGGCTCCATGAACTCTGCTTGGGTTTGCATAAAAACATCACTAAATTTGCACAGCTTAGCACAAGTGCAAAAAACACCAGCACTCAGGCGAAGCTGGGAACAAGTGTGTAAATATTTTAAATGAGAATCTTTTGATGTTTTATCCTATTTCAGTAATAAGAATTAACTATGCAAAGATAAAAATGTAGATGGTACAATATCATCTTATAAGCCTACAATTAATTGCACCAAAGGCAAGGCAGAAGACTCCTGCGGATTTATTTTAACAGTCATACGTACCATGCGCTCTCAGCTCTGTAGTCAATGCATCTGTTAAGTCGTGTCCATCTCGCAGTGTGACAAAACAATACAAGCATTCACCTTTCACAGGATGGGGTCGACTCACAACTGCTGCCTCTGCCACAGCTAGGTGTTCGGTGAGTGCCGACTCGACCTCAGCAGTACTGAGCAAATGGCCTGTCAGGTATACAGAAATTAAAACAAATCATGATACTGGAGGGTAAAATATATACATACAGAAGGAACATGTCTATGCCTATGAAAGCAATGTTTAGCAATAAATATGATCATGTATTTGTTTCTTTTTCTTTAGTTATTCCCAGTACGATGTGATGCATTCATTAAAACTATGCTTTAATAGTTTTAGACACTTCAGAATGCTCTAATTAAAGTTTTTTTTGTCCAAAAATGCAGACTGGCAGAAGCAGTTCTACTTACATTTTATGGGTAAAAAAAGTAAATGCCACCCAAAAGTCAGTAGCTGGCATCAAATGAAAGACAATGCTTCAAAACGAGTTATAATTAATGATAATATATAATGTTTTCATTAAAAGAATCATTACTGGATAAACTATTTGGTGTTGGACTGACATATAAAGCAGTTGTTCACAATACCAAACAAATGACAACACTGAATTATATCATTACTTGGTTAACCCTCTTTTTCTTAATGATCATTCCTCTTACCCATTATCAAATTGGAAATAAAATCACATTTCAAGATTCTAGGAAAAAGCAACTGCTATCTCTCTGGTCAAATAACTTTCACTTCTTTATACCCTTCTTTTCTCTATATTACCAACTTGCGCTAACTCTATTTTTGATTGTGATTCGTTCAGCATTCCAGCTCTGATTTCTATACTGCACATGATATACGTATACACTACATTTTGTTATTCACTGTGCATATAATGTCATGTATTTACTGTGTTTACCCCTGGATGAGACTGAAATAGGTTCAGTGGGATCAGTGCTGTACCCTAGTTAATAAATTCAAAATAAATAAATAAGACACATAAAACAGCCACTAGAATTTTTCAAAAATCAAGATTATTTGCTGACTTGACACACTGAACTTAAGTATGTGACATATGACAGATGTCAGTGAAGTCGGTAATCACTTCCGATAGCAAACTGTAAACTTCTACATCACTACAGTTAGTGCGTCCAGAACAGTCATGAAAATAACTAAAAGCAGATGGGAGGTTTTCTCAGCAGACCGATGCTATTTAAAAACATACGTGAAATGAAGCATATCTGTATTAAACATGCCTTTTTAAAGGTTAATACTACACCAGAGGGAAGCTTGCTTAGAAAGGTTTCTTAACATTTTGAAAAGACTAATTAAAGATGGGCACTAGCATATCTAAAATGGAGAAGAAGAGCGCAGAAATGCGCAAACACACAACAGCACTGAAATACTTGATAGCTGCTTACTGATATCCAAAATCAATAATCCTGCGGTGCCATTTAACAAAAAGGGCAATCACAGCACTGGGTACTATTTAGCTGACTACAGGGAAACAAAAAGAGAGACAGAATGAGAGAGAATGCAAAGTACAGCTGGAAGCTACTGCGTGGTTGGTTATGTTAGTATCAAGAAGATGATTAAGTACTGCTGCCATGACAACGTTTCACATGAACAGGATGAAGTTTTACAGATAATGAGAAAACAGTATTCCCACCCTGCAGTGCATGTAACAGACTGAGTAGGTCCATAATACAATGACTACAATCGTAGCTGCTTAACCACCCTGCAGTGCATGTAACAGACTGAGGAGGTCTGTGATACAATGACTACAATCATGGCTGCTTAATTATCCTGCAGTGCATATAACAGACTGTGTAGGCCCGTAAAATTACCACAATCATGGCTGCTTAACCACCCTGCATTGCATGTAACAGACTGTGTAGGTCCATAATACAATGACCACAATCATGGCTGCTTAAACACCCTGCAGTGCATGTAACAGACTGAGTAGGTCCATAATACAATGACTGCAATCATGGCTGCTAAACCACCCTGCAGTGCATGTAACAGACTGAGGAGGTCTGTGATACAATGACTACAATCATGGCTGCTTAATTATCCTGCAGTGCATATAACAGACTGTGTAGGCCCGTAAAATTACCACAATCATGGCTGCTTAACCACCCTGCAGTGCATGTAACAGACTGTGTAGGTCCATAATACAATGACCACAATCATGGCTGCTTAAACACCCTGCAGTGCATGTAACAGACTGAGTAGGTTCATAATACAATGACTGCAATCATGGCTGCTAAACCACCCTGCAGTGCATGTAACAGACTGAGGAGGTCTGTAATACAATGACTACAATCATGGCTGCTTAACTATCCTGCAGTGCATGTAACAGACTGAGTAGGTCCGTAATACAATGACCACAATCATGGCTGCTTAAACACCCTGCAGTGCATGTAACAGACTGAGTAGGTTTGTAATACAATGACCACGCTCATGGCTGCTTAAACACCTGGCAGTGCATGTAACAGACTGAGTAGGTCCATAATACAATGACTACAATAATGGCTGCTTAACCACCCTGCAGTGCATGTAACAGACTGTGTAGGTCTGTAATACAGTGACTGTGATGCTTGCTGTTGGGGGGGGGCAACTGACGCTGTATAAGGCTATCACTAATCATTGAAGCAGCTAATATATTTTTCTCTTATATGTCTTACTCTTAATCTTGCTTTTAATCATTATTTCTCCTGTCTCATAACTGCACCACTTATTACCTCTAACAAATACTTTTCGCACTCTCCCCTCCCTCCTCCTTATCCACTGTTACAATTTTTTACTCTGACATTTGCTTTATTAGTGAGCAATAAACTCTCACACGTACAACAAGTCGACACATCTCAGTGCTACATGATATTGTGTTTACCTTATTTTAGTGCTGGTATATGTACATTATTCGACATGTTATATACAACAAGTCGACACAACTCAGTGCTACATTATATTGTATTTATCTTATTTTAGTGCTGGTATATGTACATTATTTGACATGTTATATACAACAAGTCGACACATCTCAGTGCTACATGATATTGTATTTATCTTATTTTAGTGCTGGTATATGTACATTATTCGACATGTTATATACAACAAGTCGACACATCTCAGTGCTACATGATATTGTATTTATCTTATTTTAGTGCTGGTATATGTACATTATTCGACATGTTATATACAAAAAGTTGACACATTTCAGTGCTACATGATACTGTATTTATCTTATTTTAGTGCTGGTATATGTACATTATTCGACATGTTATATACAACAAGTCGACAGATCTCAGTACTACATGATATTGTACTTATCTTATTTTAGTGCTGGTATATGTACATTATTCGACATGTTATATACAAGTTGACACATCTCAGTGCTACATGATATTGTATTTATCTTATTTTACTGCTGGTATATGTACATTATTCGACATGTTATATACAAGTTGACGCATCTCAATGCTACATGATATTGTATTTATCTTATTTTAGTGCTGGTATATGTACATTATTCAACATGTTATATGTGTATTAATGTCTATGCACCGTATACTGCAATATGAAGTCAGTTTTCACCTAAGTACTTATAGTTTCTTTCTTTTACTTGTGCAGCTTTTCTCCAGTCAGACTTTCCCAGTAAATGGATAAATAAATAAATAAATAAATAGAGAGTAATTGCTTGATATTCCAAGACTTGTTCATGGAAGTCCCAGAACAGCGAGACTGAATGACCAAAAATGCAGACTTACAAATTCTAAGTCCAAGATTTCTGATTTGGTATATATAAGTTTGGTGGCTGGGGACGGGTGTGTGCATGTGTGTGTGTGTGTGTTAAAAAGTCAAATGTACTATTGTTCACATTCAAAGTAATTAAACATTACTGATCAAAACTCACCCTACCAAAACTGCAGGAACAACCATCTGAAAAATTAAACAAAAAGGTTTACTTCCGTGATCAGTTGCCAAACAATACCACTTAGTCCAGACGTAATTTGGCCTGAATAGTGCACCAGTCTATATTCATTCTGCAACATTCCATGTAAATGGTTCTAAATTATGTTGTATGTTTAGTTATGTTGTCAGGTGGTGACTGAAACATAGTCCTTGCATCAGTTCACCTACCTAATTAACAAATGTTAAATAAAAACATATTAAATAGGCAAGATGAATGAATAAATAAACTAATAAATGAATTACATTCCATTGTTATTAAGAATGATTTGACAAGGAAACCACTGCAGGGTCAGATCTGAGAACAGAAAATGAGTATTTGTAAGACGGAGGAAAATCACATAAATATATGTCTTCTTAGGGGCTGCAGGCTGGCTATTAGGCATGTTAGAGGCTGTAATGAAGACATTCTCCAAGGCTGGAAGAAAAGGAGGAACTACAGGGGACTGAGGAAACTCCAGCTGTAATAAATTATAACATATTTTGAAAGAAATTGTTATTTTGCTCCCAGTGAAAATATTGATTCATCCTAAATATGGTTTCACAAAAAGAGAAATTCATCCGAGGTAAGGTTAGTAGCAGTATTCTCAGAATCTGTTCCCTCGCATTCTAGTCCCTGTTCATTACACAGGGGAGTCTTCATAAAAAGAATAATTATTTTTTCTCTTACAAAAATATCCACAATGTGACAGGTTAAGAGGTTAAACAAAGACCTGAGCTAAGCCCAATGAATCTTCCCCATCTAGAGTAACAGAGTCATGAGAAGACAAATTTTTAACTTTCTGCTTCTTTTTGACAGGAATATCCATAGAGACAATCTGATTCATGTCACAGATATCACTCCAGGAAACAAGAATCTTAGCCCAGGTAAGCAGAGTGTTTCCTGCCCCTTCCTCCAAGACCGATCACAAGGTTTCTCTTGAAGAGTGTTAGTGAGGGGATCTGCCTGATGTAATCTGGAATTTTGTTCCAAAGCATGGGGAGACTCTGTGACAGGAATCTATCCCTCCAGCATGTTCTATTTATTGTTGTGGTGAGGTTTAGCTCACTAGAGCACGTGGCTCGCAGTGACTTGGATTTTTTTAGGTGGAGCATGTCCATCAATTCTGAGTTGGACATGGCTTTGTAAGTCAGGCAGAGATCACCTCTGAGTAAGCGATATGTCACTGAGTACAGCCAGAGTTTTTTCAGTCGGGCTGCATAGGACATATATTTGAGACCAGTAATCCTCTTGGTGAGGTACTTTTGTGGTCTTTCCAGCTGTTAGAAGTGTCTTGTGAGGTACATCCCAAATGGGGCATTGTACTCTATGATGGGTCTAATGAGTGACGAGTAGAGGGGCACTATAACCTCTTTATTTCTAGATGCGAACCCTTTAGTAATTAGATGGGCCACATAGAAGGATTTCCTAACTACTTTGGCAATATGATTGTCAAAGGAGAGATTACTATCTACCTGGGTCCCCAGATCTCTTATTACCTCTTCTGTATTAAGGGGGCTGCCACCTATGTGGTAATTTGTGGGTGTTTTGTTTTTCCCAAACGGGATGACTATACATTTTTTGGCATTTAGCTTGAGGCCACGACTTTGACACCAGATGTCCGTCTCAGTAAGGCCCTTTTGAGGGGGGGATATTTATCTCGCTGCTCCCTTGATGGAGGCATGGTCCATGAAGAGGGGAGTAGGTCCTGGATTATTCTGTGATGGGTATAGAGGAGGAGTGAGGGTCAGTAGGATTGAGCATAACATAAAATCCCTCTCCTGCATGGAAGCAGTTACTGACGACCCCACCCCCACATAAGCCCTTAAGTTCGACATTGGCCTCAGCTTGAAAAAAAATGGTGTAAGTCCAGAAGGTGAAATAAGGGCTGGAAGACCCAGTGATGGGTGGGGGCACTTGGGGTAGAAGACCAGAAATTATGAAGGGAGGATAAAAAAAAAAAAAAGATCCTCACACATCAACAGCCTAGTAAGTACTTAAGGTGGTATACAGGATGCACATCCAGGAGGCAAAACCTGACAGTTCACCACTTCTGTTTAGCACAGACTACACTATCAAATGCCACAATTTGATGAAAACCATAAATTGGCTCAGATATTTAAGCTCAAGCCTGGCGTTAGGTCCCCCTGATGTTTTTGGAAATCAGGAAAAGCATGAGTAAAACTCATACTGGACGTCTCTATCATTACTTCCACAGCTCCCTTCTGAAGAACCACTGCCTTCTCCAAAGGTTCCAACTGCTCTGGAGTATAAAAGACATATGAAGAGTGTGGTTGACATTAATCTAGGGTGTGCTGTAGTTCCAGAGGTGTGATATAACAACTGGTCAACAAAAAGAGAGAATGCCCTCCCTCTTTCCGTCCATCAAACTGCTTCCTAGTGGACAGAAGAGTGAGGGTCAACAAGGTGATAGAAGGGTAAGGGTCAATAAGGTGATAGAAGGGTGAGGATCAGCAAGGTGATAAATGGTTCAAACAGATGAAGATATCTTTATTGTTTGCTTTTTTCTGAAGGGGGATCTGTCTTCTTAGGTTGCCCTTGTTATTGACTTGGCAGATTCTAATGCTGTTACAGGGAATGGCCCTTCATATATCTCTGTCTCCCCCAATAATGGAACTGTCATTTCACCCTCTCTCCACACCAAGCTGCTTTGTGTTGAAATAGATAACTCTCAAACTATTGAAAAGGTACACAAAAAAATGGGGTCCCTATACAGACAAAAAGACTTTCCATCAGATCAAGCTCGGGTCACCCTAGCTCAAAACCCACCTTTCTTTCCACACTCATGTAAGCAGCACCTATTCTCACCTATGTAAGAAAATCTGACCTGGAGAAACTTGAGTCATGTTATAACAAAATCACCAAGTTTGCAAAAAATTCCCTCTTTAGAACACACCATTCTATACCTCTTAGGCAACTTCAGTAGCTTGAGCTCCCACAGTTATTAACCCACCACCAACTAGTCATAGCTTATAACAACCTAAAATATCCTGAAAAAATCCAGCCCTTAGGGGAACTACTGACTAACTACATTCCAAATCGACCACTCCGTTCTGCCAACAAATCACTCCTCTCTGTCTCCACAGCCAACAACACAGCAGGTAATGCTCTATTTTCTCACAGCATAGCAAAATGTTGGAATAATCTCCCTCCCTCGTTGACTTCTGCACCTAATAGCAAACGATTCAAAAACTCCCTTAAGGCTCATCTTATTAGCTTTTGGCTATGTCCATGTGTTACTTAATCCTAGTGTATGCTACCATCATCTGTCTCTCTTCTCTCCAATTATTAGACCCTCACTAAAAATGGAAGCAACAAATGGTATCCCTTGACATTTGGAAATGTTGTTGTGATCTCTGTCTGTATACTTTGATGACAAACAATGTTCATTTGTATATATTGCTGATATGATCTTTCTTTGCGTAATGTTTTATTATGCACAAAGTACTGCTCAATAACACATTTTTTACTTTACATTATGTGTTATTATCATTGTCTGTTGTATTAATTAAGTGGAGCTTTTCTCCCCGGGCCTCCGATGTAACTGGACCTCATCCAGTCGGACCATCCCAGTTAACAAATGTAAAATAAATAAATAAAAATATTTATGTTTTTGGAACAGTACACAAACTATAGTAACTTCTTTCTCAGTTCACAGTGTATATTTTTCTAATGTGAAAATATCTAAGCAATGACTAGCCTCCAATCATGCTTGGGGAAACACTGGATTACAAACAGATAAGCTTAACTGTTGGATCTTAATGCTGCGTTAATCATGACTCGAGTGACAGGGAATCCAGAGTTAGTCATGAGTGACATTAGTTTACCCATGAGGGCAGTGATTTTTGTTATTATATGTCAAATTAAAAAAAATGCCGCTTACTTTCTTTTAAATTAGTTCATTATATAACAGAGTTTTTACTTATTTATTTATTTGTTTGTTTATTTACTGACTATTGACTGACTACATTAGTTTACCAGGATAGTCTATCGGGCAACAAGCTGCCCCGTTTTAGTGGGGGCCTGAGGAGAAAAACTCCAAAAGAAATATAGTGGGTCAGCTTCATTAATGTCTACACTAAGTGCATCTGATCTGTATTCAAGAACATTCGTACCATATTTTTTGTGCTTTCTTGTCACTCTGAAAGATTACACTAAGCTTACATGTGGTGGAAACCTTTATGAATCCACCCTTGATATTTAAGGCTGTATGAAAATCAGTAGAAAAAACAAAATTAGGAAGAATAAAGTGTGAGTTATGCTGGTTTTGTCTGTTCACTCAGAACAGTGTACACTTAGTGCAGGCATTAATGAATCCCAGGAAGTGTTTATTACAATTTCAAACAACTTTGGAATATTGTATTCTTGTACACATTCTGCTGTGCTGAAAGGATTCATCAGATGGTGTCTTTCTAATTTACTTTCAGTAAACATGCTCGGATATGTTTATGGGTCTACT
Organism: Protopterus annectens; assembly: GCF_019279795.1. Classification (NCBI taxonomy): domain Eukaryota; kingdom Metazoa; phylum Chordata; order Ceratodontiformes; family Protopteridae; genus Protopterus; species Protopterus annectens. Next base: position 39,736,599 of record NC_056732.1, read on the forward strand.
TTAGAAGACTGACAAACCAAAACACTGAATCCCCAAAAGACTGAAAATTCAAAATACTAAACACATTTTTAATGCAGGGGGTATGCCCCCCTGTACCCCTCATGTGGGGGGCTGCACCCCCCTCTGCTAACTATATAAACTAACTCCAACATCGCACAACAGTGGAGAAGGGGCAACTTGCATCATTCAATATTTTGAATAAAAAACAGAAAAAGAAAGATACGAAAAACAAGTAAAAATTCAAAAGCAAGGAGTCACTCATTATACTGGATTTATTTCAGAAGAAATACAACACAGTAGATTGTAAGCTAAACTGTAACATTACACTAGTTCAAAATAACAGTTATATGAAAACTGTATAAAAAGCATGGATATTGCAACCTGACATTTTCTTGGAAGTAGAAAACCACTACTAGGTGGCAGGGTTAATCCGTGCAGCATAATGTAATACTTGAACCACAGTAAGGTAGTCATTTGCTGGAGTTTTCTGCGGGTGTGTGGGTGTCTCACTTCAGCTTTATTATTTGTGATTATTTTTGTCTTCATTCATGGTGACCTCCGATATCTGCCTTGTCTGTCTGGTAGCTAAACCATCAGTTCATCCAGATTATACAACAATCATCTAGCTGATCTGCACAGTTGTCTGTATTCTTTAGTTTATGCATAATTTTCTATTTGCATCTTACATCTTGTGGTCTGTTAGCCAGTCCACTTACCCACTTATCAAAATAAATAAATAAATACAATTTGTTTCCCCTTAAAATGGGATGAGTGCAATCAAAACCATTAAAATGGGATATGCTAGATGAACGCTGACCTTCCTCAGTTATTACCCATAACCCCAATGGTCCAAATGACACATGCTGTCAGCTATAGAGCTAGCATACACATAGTACACTTATCATGCTGCATGGTCAGTACTAGGTAGGGACAGGTAGCAAAGGTGTCCCTTGTCCTATGGACAGGACAGATCAGATGTGGCCTTTCAGTCCTCTTCTACTAGTAATCTGTCAACTGCCCACACTACAAAATGAAACCAGGTAATCAGTAAGGAAGGCAGACACCATGCCTGAATACCAGGTAATTATCTGAATCTGCACCTTATTTAACTAATCTTAGGGTATAAACAGATACTTTTTGCTTTAGTCCTACCTCAAGGCAGTATTAAGATAATTCAGAGTATACTTGTCCCGTGGCTGTTTATACAGCAAAAGTTTTGAAGTACTTATAATGCTTCATACTGCTATACCAAGAGAGGACAATGACACATTTAATGAAAATCATCACTGGTTCTTTGTTGATAAATTTGTAATTCTGGGTTTCAACTAGTTAATTTTTTACAACACAGACAAAAGGTTGTCAACTGAAGGCAATACAACAGTCTGTAAGCTATTGTGTAGCATTAAAGAAAGCGCATTTTATTGTGGTATTTAACTATGGTGTGCAAACTAATTAACATAATAATAGTAAATGAAAACAAAAATATCTTTTTCACTTGACTGGTACGAGAATAACACTGTAGTCATGTTTGCATTATGCACTAAGTCACACTACCTGAGACATTCAGCATGTCATCAATCCTTCCTGTGATCCAGTAATAGCCATCTTTGTCCCTTCGACATCCTATATGAAACAACAAAGGTATAAAGTCACAGATATCAAAAACCAATGCAATGCATACACTAGACAAAACACAGAAATATGACAACAACCATTTTCAGAATATCTATCTACTCCCCCAGACCTTTATATATTACGAAAGCTTGAGTGCCCACTGGTTTTCCAAAGTAAATTATTCATTCTGCATGACATCACTATGAAGGCACCAGTAGCATATCAATACAAGTAGCTCATAAAAACACAACTAAGCATTCCTTCATGGCAATCAGCAGCATGGAAATGTTATTGTCCACATTATGAGTGCCTTATATCTTATCTTCTGAATGACATACTCACAAATCCTAATAACCTGATCTTAGCTACAATTTTGCTTTTAACATTACTTTGTTAGAACTAATATTAGAATGACTTCTTCCTGGATTTTATTGGATCATTTATGCAACAGAAGGACACAACATTTTCATGTCAACAGATGCATATTTAGAGAGGCTAGTGCTCATCACTGAAAGCAAACATTTATTGTTATTTTTTTTATTTATTCCTATGTTGACCAGGTTAGTGTCACTAGGATAATAGCCTCTTTTCAGGGGGGAGACCCGAGATGGTATTTAGACTATAGGAGAAATTTGGCATGGGCAATGGGGAACTTCTCCTACCCTTTTTGAGTGGGGATGCTGTCTGCTGTGGCTGTTCCTGCATCCTTTCCAGGCACACTGGCAGCTCAGAGAAGCAGGAAGAAGTATGGAGGATGACAACATTTTAGAATAGTTATATTGAAGTTTGTAGTTTGGAGAGGAGATTATGGTGGAACAGAGATCAGAGGTATGTTGGGTGTGAAGTCAGTTGAATCTTCGTAAAAGGGAGTGGATGATATGGGGTACAAGAGCTTTTAAGGAAGGCACCTGCATACAGTGAGAAGGGAGAGTCATATGTGCAGAGTAATGCAAAGGTGATCATACTTTCACAAAATTGAGAGTTACTTTTCCAGTAGTAGTTGTTTGAGGTGGAGAGCGAGATATAGAAAGGATGTATTATTACAACTCTCTAATCAGGAGGGTTGTGGGTTATTTATTTGCAAAACTTAATTAACCAAAGTGAGCCAGAAAGTGGGAAGAGAATGTCATGAGGAGAAGAAGTGGAGGAAGCGATAAGAGAGAAGTTGTAGGCAGAGATAGCGAAACAGGGAGAAAGAAGAAAATAAGGAAGAATTAAGGAGAAAAAAACATTTAGTAAGAAGTTGTAAAGAAGAAAAAGAGCTGGACAGGAATGACCACTGAGTAGTGCACCAAAAGAGGTAAGCACATTCACCAATATTAATAAAGATGCTTTTTGTGACATTATATTTGAATCAAGACAGTATATGGAGAACTTTTTTGGAATAATATGAGTTAAAGAAAAACTAATTCATGGAATGTGTATATTTTGCAGGCATTTAATAGAGAGAAAAAAGAAAATCTATGTTCAGTTTCAAACTGAAATGAAAAAGAATCACTAAAAGATTATTTAAAAACGGTATATAAAGATGTTATGGACATTAGAAAAAATTAGGATACCAGAGGTTTATAGACTGAGGGTTGGGAGTGTTGTGTTGCATTAAAAATGGAAAATAAAAGAATAGTGCATATTCCAAGTATGATAAATGGAAATTGAAATAAAGGCACTGTGAAATATTGGGGGCAACAATTTTGGGTGTGTGTGATAAAAGCGATAATTTAATCAATAATTGTGACAAAAGGAAATTAACATTTGTGGCAAAGTAGGGCAGGATGCAAAAAGATGTGAACTGAAATGTTTTAAATGTGAAAAACTGGTTGACTTATGGATGGCTTGCAAAGAAAATGAAGAATATAAAGAAAAAGTGGGTAGAAAGCATGAGAATGAACAAGAGATGGCGCAAAAGGAAGAACTAGAAAGAGATCAAGAAACATGATAGACAATAATAGACAAAAAATGGTCAATAGAAGGTGGAAAAGTAGAAGATAAAAAGACAGAAAAGAAGGACATGAAGTAATGATGGTAGAAACAAGCGATGAAGAAGAAATAATGGTTAAGGGAAGGACAAATTCTATTGGGAAAAAGATAGAAAGAGGAAATTTAAAGGATTGGGTGTGAAAGAAAAAAGGTAAAAAAAGGGAAAATAAATCAATAAAAAAGAGCTGAGAATTTTAGTGATAAATGTGAACAGTATAAAGAATATATAAAAAAGATTAGGTGTATTGCAATGGTGCCTAACGCTTGATATAGACATTATTATACTTGAAGATAAAAGAATCTTAACAGAAAATGAGAGATTACAAGTAGAAAAGTTATGTGGAGGAGAGATTACTTGGAATATAGGAAAAGAAACATGCTCAGGTATAGGTACAGTATAGAAAAGTTCAATAGACATTTGGATATTTCCTTGGTAATACTGGGTAGGGTAACAGCTGTAGAGATGAAATAGAAAACGCAGGTTTATACAATCATTGCTGTTTGTGCATATGTGACGAAGAAAAAAAGAGGAAAATGGATCTCGTATTAGTGAGAGATTTTAATTGTGACCTGAGAAAGGAAAAAAAGAAAGTGGTGATGTTAAAACAATGTCAGAAATAATTAAAAATGGATAGTTATGTATATGAAACAATAAACAGTACATATGCAGAAGGAATAATCCAAGAAATGAGATTACTTTCTGATTTCAAATCATTTGGCAATAGATCTAGAGATTCAAGAAAGAAAAGGATATATAAAATGAGGCAAAGATAATAAAAGATTAAATGAAAAAGATTTAGATAAGGAGGATATAGAAAGGGTAAGTTATTATGGAAAGACCATGCTGGTATGAGAGAACTATACAAGAACTTAGTGGATAAGTTTTAAAAAATATATATAACAAATGTTTTTGGAAGGGCAAAATTCAAAAATAAAAGGAGAAGAACAAATACAAAGATTCTAGCAGTTATGCTTTTTGAGCTTTAGTAAGAAATAAAAAAGAAATTTTCGAGAGGGAGAAGGAAATATATGAGATGAAAAGATTAAAAGAATGTTGTTTAAACAAAGATATTTTACAAGGTAAAAGGGAAGAAGTGGCACCTGCCATAAACAAACTCTACAACAGAAGGAGGAAACTGATGCGGAATAAGGTGAAGCCCCAAGACTGGAAAAACTCCCTTATCAGCCTCAACAAAAAGTTGAGATCCCTCATCAAATCCTCTAAAGCTAGCTATGAAAACAAAATTACAGCAGATAGTAAAGACAACCACAAGGCCTTCAATAGTTATGTAAAGAATCTCCATGGCAATAACCAGATTTGCTCTGAGCTACTGCACAACAGTACCTTCTATACTGAGCCAACAGATATTGCCAATATACTGGCCGACAGATTCAGTGCCAACTTTGCCCCCCCCCCCCAAAGAACCAATCACAATACCAGTAGATTGCCAGGCACCCAGTATTCCTGCTGCACAGGTTAAAACAGCACTGTCCAAGGTCAAGAATACAGCTTCTATGGGACCTGACAATATCCCTGGCTGTGTTCAGAATGAACTGGCACCTCACCTGTGTGGCCTGTTCAATCACAGCCTCACCTCAGGCTTTGTCGCTACCAAATGGCGCACTGCTACAGTCATCCCTCTCCACAAGGGAGGATCGACTACAGACCCCGGGAACTATCCCATTAGCCTGACGAGTCTGATATGCAAAGCTATGGAATGCATGATCATGGACCTAATAAACAAGGATATAGGGAACCTCCAAACTCTGGATCCCACACAGTTTGCTTTTGTGAATGATAGATCATGCCTGCTCAACTTGGTCGACTTCTTTGAGTCAGTCACCAGAGCTGTGGATGAAGGCAAGGTGGTTCATACAGCCTACCTTGATCTGGCCAAGGCTTTTGATACCATACCCCACTCAGGAATCATAGAAAAACTCACTAAGCTAGGCATCAACCCCTATATCAATAGGCGAGTTGCAAACTGGCTCACAGATAGAACCCACAGTGTGAAAGTAGCTGACTCCAAATCAGACTGCCAACCAGTCACGAGTGGAGTCCCACAGGGTTTGGTCCTGGGTCCTCTCCTGTTTGGTATCTACTTCTCTGAAGTCCAGGTCACATGAAGGGACTCTGGCTGACAACCTTTGCAGATGATTGAAAGTTGGGAGTTATTAACTCCCCAAGTGATGTTGACATCCTACAGAATGGCCTCGCTGAGACCAACGACTGGTGTCAGAACCATGGCCTTAAGCTCAATGCCAAAAAATGTGTCATCCCCTTTAGGAAAAACCCAGTTCCCATGAATTACCACATTGACGGTAGTCCACTGAACACAGAAGGTGTTATAACAGATCTGAGAACACAGGTTGGCAGCAACCTCTCTTTTGATCACCACAGTGCCACTGTGGTCAGAAAGTCCTTCTATGTGGCACATCTCATTACTAAGGGTTGTGCATCCAGGAAGAAAGAGGTCATTGTCTCCCTCTACTCTTCCCTCATGTGGCCAATCATCGAGTACAATGCCCTATTTGGCATGTACCTCACTAGACACCTGCAACAACTGGAGAGGCTGCAAAAGTACCTCACAAAGAGGATCATAGGCCTTAAAAACTTGTCCTATATGGACAGACACAAAAAACTCCAATTATTCTCTGTCTCATATCGCCTACTTGGAGGCGATCTCTGCTTGACTTACAAAGCCATGTCTGACCCAGCTCTGTTAGAAATGCTACGTCTAAAGAAATCCCAATACCTCCACACCACACACTCCAGAGACCTCAACCTCATTACCCCAATTAACAGAACATGCTGGAGGGACAGGTTTATAACCCAGAGACTGCCAATGCTATGGAATAGACTTCCCATACATGTCAAGCAGAGCACCTCGCTGACCCTCTTCAAGAGAAATCTTGATGAGTGGATGGGAAACAGAAAATTCACCCCGAGGATAAGTCCAGTGGCACTACTCGACAGAGGCACTGGGAACTAAGGTCGGGTGGTACTATGCCAGGGTAATCCTATGGCTAGGTTTGTAAAGGTCCCAGGGCCATTAGCCTAGTACACACCTATGAACCTTATTTAAACAGAATAGTAAAAGAAAACAAAAGAATAAGAAGAGAAATATGAATTGGAAAAGAAGAAAGTGTTAAATATCAACAAGAAATAATGAATGTAATAAAAAAATATATACAAAAGACATTTAAAAATAAGAGAGAAAGAAAACAAAAGTGTAAATTAAAAATTTAACAAAACAGCTTAATGAAGATTTTGAAATAAAATAACATTGGAAGAAGGGAACAATGTGTTGAAATAGTAAATGTGGAATCAGCAGCAGGATTGGCTGGGATAGAATATTATACATATAAAGACATGTTAGATTGGCAGAAGAAGTACTTTGTGGAAGCATTAAATGAATGAATTGAGGAAGGTTTTGGGCAAGAAGAAATATGTGTTGGAGCTATGAAATTTATATGGGAAAAAGGGGAAGAAGAGGACATTAAAAATTGGAGACTGATAGTTTTAAATAACTTGGATTATAAGATTTTTATGAAAGGTAACAGAAAAGAGACTGGAGACTAAATTAGATAAAATATTAGAAACAATACTTGAGAAAAAGGGAAAAGGAAGTCAAGACTTATTAATGATAAGAGAAATTGTATGCGATACAATGAATGGGAAAACAGAAGTTAAAAATCATAGGGTCATAGGTGTATACTAGGCTAATGGCTCTGGGACCTTTACAAGCCTAGCCCATAGACATGCCCTGGCATCGTGCAGCCTGACGTTGGTTCCCAGTGCCTCTATCAAGTAGAGCCACTGGAGTGATCCTTCACGGTGAACTTTCTATTTCCCATCCACTCATCAAGATTTCTCTTGAAGAGGGCCAGTGAGGTGCTCTGCTTGACATGTATGGGACATCTATTCCAGAGCATGGGCAGTCTCTGGATTATGAACCTGTCTCTCCAGCATGTTTTGTTGATTGCGATAATGAGGCTGAGGTCTCTGGAGTGTGTGGTGTGGAGGGACTGGGATTTCTTTAGGTGTAGCATTTCTAACAGAGCTGGGTCAGACATTGCTTTGTTAAGTCAAGCAAAGATCTCCTTTTAGTAATTGATATGAGACAGAGAATAGCTAGAGTTTGTTTGAGTCTGTCCATGTAGGCCTAGGATCCTCTTTGTGAGGTACTTTTGTGGCCTCTCCAGCTGTTGCAGGTGTCAAGTGAGGTACATGCCAAATGGGGCATTATACTCTATGACCGGTCTAATGAGGGAAGAGTGGAGAGAAATGATGACCTCTTTCTTCCTGGATGCAAAACCCTTGGTAATGAGATGTGCCGCATAGAAGGACTTTCTGACCACAGTGGCGATGTGGTGGTCGAAGGAGAGGTTGCTGTCGACCCGTGTCCCCAGATCTCTTATAATGTCTTTAGTGTTCACTGGGCTCCCATCAGTGTGGTAATTAGTGGGAACTGAGTTTTTCCCAAAGGGGATGACAACGTATTTTTTGGCATTAAGCTTAAGGCCATGGTTTCAACACCAGTCACTGGTCTCAGTGAGGCATTTCTGTAGGATGTCTGCATCACTTGGGGAGTTAATAATGGCTCCCAGCTTGCAGTTGTCTGCAAACCTGGTCAGACAGAGTCCCTCCGTGTTGGCCTGGACGTCTGAGAAGTAGATGCCAAACAGGAGAGGACCCAGGACCAATCCCTGTGGGACTCCACTCGTGATTGGATGCCACACAGCTTGCTTTTGTGACGGAGTCCGCTGCTTTCAAACTGTGGGTTCTATCTGTGAGCCAGTTTCAACCCACCTAATGATAGAGGGGCTGATGCCTAGTTTGCTGAGTTTATCACTAATTCCTGAGTGAGGAATGGTATCAGATAACCTTGGCCAGATCAAGGTAGGCTGTACGAACTGCCTTACCTTCATCCACCTCTCTGGTGACTGACTCAAAGAAGTCAATCAGGCTGAGTATGCATGACCTACCTTTCACAAAACCAAATTGCGTGGGTTCTGCAGTTTGAAGATTCCCTATAGCCTTGTTAATTATGTCCATGATGATGTGCTCCATAGCCTTAAATATCAGACTTGTCAGGCTAATGGCTGGCTTTGCATGTTTTTATGAGGGATCTCAACTTTTTGTTGAGGCGAATAAGGGGATTTTTCCAGTCTTGGGACTTCACCTTTTTCTGCAACAGTATCTTCCTTCTGTTTTAGAGTTTATTAATGGCAAGGGACCACCAGACTGGCTTCCTTTTTTTCGAGGAGTGCGTCTTGGTTCTGTTGGGTATGGCTAGTTCCATGCATTTATGTACATGTTCGTACAGTGCATTGGTGTATAATTCGGCAGTTATGCATCTATTTTCCATTGGCATGGGTGCCGTGAAGTTAGCCATCTCTGTTTTTAGGAGTCCAAAGTCAGCTTTGGAGAATTTTTTCATGGTGGATACCTTTGCGGGGAGTGTCAGTGAGATGTGGATTTCTATGGTGATTAGTTTGTGGTCGGATCTAACCAGGGAAGAATTGACTACTGGTGTAGGGCAATGGTTGCCCATGTTAGTAATAACCAGGTCAAGGATGTTGCGTCTTCTAGTGCAGGTAAGAATGAGCTGGTCCAGGGCATTGGAATTGATGAATTCCAGGAAGCATTGGGTCAGTGCATTGGTGCATGAGTAGTTTACTCAGTTGATGGAGGGGTAGTTGAAGTCACCTAGTATGAGAGTGTTGGGTTGGATCTTAATAGTTTCCAGGGTGCTTAGGAATGTGGAGTGAGAGTCTTGGGACATGGTTGAGGGCCTATAGCAGGCTACAACCTGAATCACCGTCTTACCCAATGTTACTTGTACCTGGAGTATCTCAGATGCGTTATGCTGGGCTACTAGTCTACAGGTGTGCATATCCTTTATGAATATGGAGACACCACCATCTTTGGAGCTTCGGTCCATGTTCTGGGCCCGAAAGGTGTGGAATGAGTTATAGCTTGGTAGTGCAGGGGTGCTTTTTTCTGCTTTAAACCAGGTCTCTGTTACAGCAGAAATGTTGATGTTCTCCATTTTAAGGAGTGCTCTGAGCGAGAGCATCTTGAGATTTAGACTTCTAGCACTGAGCAGCATGACCTTCAGATTGCATTTATTTATAGCTGTTACGGTGGTAATTTGGTCTTTGGAACATGGGCTAAAAAAGGCACTATAGGGGTGGCAAGAGCCTTAGCCAGTACCCGGAAACCCAGGGGTGACAGATGCAGGCCATCTCTGGCAAAGCATCGAGGTCTGTCAATCATGTAATTCCAAGCAGACAGATACTGGATCCCCTTAGAATGACACCAGAAACTTAGCCAATTGTTGAAGTCAATCATTTTCTGCAGGTGATTTGAGTATGACATTTCACAGGATACAACATATTTTATGAGATATAAAAGAATACAAGTGAGAAGTTAGTAAAAGTACTTGTTTCAGCGTATGAAAAAAATAAAGTTTTAGTAAAGACTGATTAAGTCAAGATACAGATCATAGAAAGAACAGTATAAGTCAGGGCTATCTAGCAAGTAGACTTTTATTTGCATTGGTTATGAATGCAGTGGTTAGTAAAATAAATATATCATTAAAAATAGCAGAATATAGGACTATAGAAGGCATTAAAGTACTGAGTATGTTCTCTAATGCAGATGACACTGTTTTAATGACAAAGGAAAATGGATGGAAGTAGCCATTAAGCAACTTAATCAATATTTGACAGCTATAGGCATGAATATAAATAAGGATAAAAAGGTCTAGGAATAATAGGTAACATAGAAAATATTAAGTTGAATATGGAAGAAATAGAAATATTGCATTTAAAATTTGGTAAGGAGACAATGCAACAATGGGAAGATATACAAAAATGAAGGAATATAAGTTTTTTTTGGAAAACATATAAGCTGTCATATAGAAATAAAGTGTCATTTAATAAATTCTGTATTATTGTGAAAAAATGTTTTTTTAGCAAATAAGTTTATGATCCTTATAAAATAAAAAAAGGAAGTAATGTCAACTGTGTTTTCATTTACATGGGGATTCAGATTAAATCCACTGAAAAGAGGTGCGTTATGTGTTAAAGAAAAAGAAGGAGGGATGGGTTTGGTAAATCCAGTAATTTATGCAGCTTCCCTGAATCTAGACAAAGTGCTGACATGGATGCAAGAGTAAAATAAGTACAATAATGAAAGAAAGATACAAGGAAATTATTTTATTTATTTTTTATTTATTTTACATTTGTTGACATAGTCCGACTGGATGCATGTCCATTTTCAGCGGAGGCCCAGGGAGAAAAGCTCCAAGGGTAAGCAGATACAGTATTACATAATACCAGCATTACATATTACAAACAGACTATTTACAGAGATTACATAAGTAAGCAAGTTAAACAAGTTCCACAGGTTAGAGTTAATCCCGAGCGTAAATCAGGATTAAATTAAATTACACAGTAAGCTGGTTAACAGATTTTTACACATTCTAGAGAGAGTTAGCCAGGCTTGATACATTGACATAGCCAATGTTGTTTGACTCTAGTTTTAAATTGACCTAAGGTGGAAAGTAAGGTAATATCAGCTGGAAGAGAGTTTCAGGATCTACTTACAGAGATTGCAAAGAGAGAGTCACCGGCTGTGTTATTAATTTTGCTAGTCTGAATTAGTAGTTTGTTAGAGGATCGAAGCGGTCTAGGATTGTTATAGGGGGTTATAATATTTTTAAGTGCAGGAGTATTGTCCGGATTATAGAGGATTTTACAGGCCATAATCAGTTGGTTATACTGGATTAGGCTGGGTAGTTCAAGCCACCCAAGCTGATTTAGATTGATGCAATGATGTGTCCTAAAAGGCAGCCCAGCAGCAAACCTGGCAATGTGGTTGTAGCAAATTGAGTGTTTGTTAAGGACAGTCTTGTTTAAATTCGAGAGTAGAGGGGATGCATACAAAAGGGTTGAAAGAAAGTGAGAGTGAGCCATGGCAATTTTAGCTGGAGGGGTTAGGAAGGCTTTTATTCTATAAAGTGACCCTAGTTTTTTACTGATAGTTTTGATAGTTTGGTTAACATGTAGGTCGAATTTTAGATTATTATCTATGATGACACCTAATAGTTTTGTAGAGGGGTCAGGGGAGATTATTGTGCCATCATTTGAATTTATGGTAAAGGTGAAAGCGGTAGACCTACATGTTGGTGAAAATAACAGCATTTTAGTTTTTTTGGGGATTTAGGATCAGACGACGTTCAGAAAGCCAGTTTTCTATTGTATTAAATGTGGTCTGGGTAGCTGACCATAACTCTATTGGAGATGTGGCCGAGCAAATTAGAGTAGAGCCATCAGCATATTGGATACAGCTGACTTTTGGGATGACAGTATAAAGGTCGTTAATGAAGATGGAGAACAGCAAGGACTCTAGTATAGAGCCTTGTGGTACTCCAAGGGTGTTAGGTAGAACGTTAGAGAGTTTGTTCTGCCAGAGGACAGCCTGCTGTTGACCATTCAGGTAGGATTGAAACCATTGAAGGGCTCTAGTATCTAGACAGAATGTTTGTAGGGTGTGGATTAAAAGTTGGTGATCAACCATATTGAATGCCTTGGAAAGATCCAAGAAGAGGGCTGAGGATATATAATTATTGTTGCGATTATGGTTTATGGTGTTGGTAAAGGCTAGGAGGGCTGAAGTAGTGCTGTGATGAGGATGGAAGCCATGCTGAGTGTCTGCCATAAAGTGATTCTGGATTAGGTGGTGCATGAGTTGTCTACGAATACATTTTTCCATACACTTTGCAAGTGGAGAGAGTATAACTATTGGCCTATAACTGGAGAATTCAGTAGAGCTGCCTCCTTTGTGAAGTGGGATTACATAGGATATTTTCCAGATGGTGGGAATTTTAGCTTCTACTATGGTTTGCTTGATTAGTATTGAGACGGGGTAAGCAATAGCATCAGCTGATTTTTGCAGGTACTCGGCAGGGAGTTGATCAGCAGAAAGTGTAGTGGGAAATATGCTGTATGATGAGTACATTTAAATGTAGGAAAGAATGTATGAATGGGAGATAAAAGATTATCAAGAAAAAATATATATGTTATGGAAAATAAAGAGAAGTGACATAGAATATAACAGGAAGAATGACATTTAAACAAAATAAGTATTACTGTGTTTATCCATGAGAAAAGATGGAGAAAAAATAAACGCCATACAAATGAGAGTGGAATGGTATAAGATATGTAGAATGTACAGATTAGCAATAAATAAACTGACAGTGAAAATGAATATGCCATATAAAAATAGAAGAAAGAATACGCAATTATTGTGGTGAAGTTGAAACTACAGAACATGTTTTTTAAGATGTAAAAAGGTGAAGAAATTATGGGAAAAAGTATGCGAAAACAGTGTCCTGGAAAGTATTAAGCAAACGAAGGAAATAAGTATGGATATGTTGGAATATGGTTATTATGATAATAAAAGAGGGGAATATGTAAAGAAAACAGAAAGATGTTTGATATAATATGCACTATATGTAATGAAAGCTTGAATGAGTTAAACTTTAATGGGAAATACATATTGGCAGAGATACTGAAAAAAGATTCTGGTTGTGGAAAAATGGTGGGGATCAGAAAATGAATGGAAATAAAGAGGTCAAAATGTATGTATAAAGTTATGCAAATGATGGAAAATAAATGTAAAAGGATGTACATAATGTATAATATGTAACTAGTATAAATATTGTAGATATGTTATTTAATAAAGGGCCTCTACCCTTTTCCATGGGTGCCATGGTAATGGATGTATAATTGAGTTATTTTTATATATACATTTTTATAGTGATGGTTATTATTTACTACTTTTTAACAAGTGTGACAGTGTCATGTATGATGTCCCCTCTCTGGGGCAGTAATTAAGGAGCCTGAATCCCCATCACTGACACTGTAGAGGGGTGTTAACTTGGAACAAAAATAGATACACTCAGTACTACCAGATGCAGCTCTCTGCATCAAGCACAATTTCCCTTAACAGTACACAGGGAACACAGTCAGTCTGGGGTCTGGATTTCTCTTTCTCTGTCTATGTCCCCAGTAAGACCCCCACTGGCACAACTGTAGAGTGAGTCCTCAGCTGAGTGTCCAAGCCAAGTACTTCACCACCCTCTCTGTGAAACCAGTGCTCTGTGTCCCTGCTCCAAGCACCTGACAGAAACACACACACACACACACACACACACACACACACACACACACACACACACACACACACACACACACACACACACACGCCTGGGAAAGGCAGGCCCCTTCTGCCCAGTCTATAAGGTAGTTACACCGCCACCAGACACTCCAAAGCCAGCTACTCTAAGGCTCTTACAAGTGTACCCAATTATGCTGAGTGGAATTAATATTAATACAAACGATAGTGTTTGACCAGTGCAGTAAGGCTTTCAGAAGTGGCCACAGATTCACCAAATAGATACAAGTACTCTCAAAGGCTAAAATATTCTCTAAAGGACCAGCCACAATGAAAAGTTTAAATATATTTAATAATAAATAATAAAAGAACATGAAAATATGGAATATCTATTTACAATAAACACCAGAGTTTCAGTCACAAGAAATATTAAAATAACACAGATGAATAGATTCACACAGATACAGAAAAACAGTACTTAATTAATCTCACTATATTTTTCTACTGATCTAAAGAATTACTATTCCCTGGTCATTTACTAGAGCAAGGCAAGATGAAGCAGCTGAGTGGTCTTCCTTCTTTGTCAGGTTCCAAAAACAGACTGCTCTGAGACTTCAGTCTCATCCAGTATAAAAACATAAGTTTTGCCCTGGATTACAGAGTGACATCACATACATCTGGTCATCTGATTTCTGGTTCCTATACTACCCTCTTTCCTAACAATTGACCCTGATTCTCACACATACGTGTCAATAATACATGCACATAGAGCTTTCCTAAGATCTGTTGCAGCTTCTGGTAGTCATAAAACAATAAAACACTTCCACTGTTCCTATAGCAGCTAATAAACCATTCTCTAGCACAGACATTTCATCTCTCATCTTTATGACCTAAATTAAGTAATTTAAATTCATACTATTTTTTCAAAGTTAACTGGAGCTGAGCTTAACCTCTTCTCTTCCAGTATCCTCTATTACAATATTAATTTCAATAGTTATAATACAGTCTGACATACAAGTGTGTTTCTTTTTCTGTACAGCAGGATACACTTTTAGTACATTTTTAACACAAGCAGTTTTAGAAATACATTTTCAACACAAGCATCTGTACAAATCAGTTTAATATATGACATATAATCCTTTACAAAACACCAGCTAGCTGTGCTGACATATGTTACAAATCCACTGCCCTACTTCTCCTGGAATAGCTGGTGATACCTCAAATCGTCATACCATGTTCTTTCTATAACGTATGGGAATATATTTATGTCTTTATGTGCCTTTAAGGTAGTTAGCCTTGTTAATTGGAAGGTCTGATTGGAAAGGTTTAAATACGGGGTGGTGTTTTAACTTTTGTATCTTAGATATGGTTCTGAAGAAGTCCACATTACCCTAAAGTGAATAAAAGCGCTTAACCAAATAAACAATAATAATAAAATGTGTATGAATCTACTATTGGTGTTCTTGACATCTTTTACATACACCTGAGCTGCCATCAACTCAAGCAGATGGGACCTCAGTTTAACACCTCATCCGAAGGATGATACACTGAGGAGTTCAGCACCCCTAATGCTGCACTGCAGTGTCAATAATCCAATCACCACTTGTAGGGAGAGAACCCGTAATGCTCTGGTCTTCCAGTGGCAAAGTGTGTTACCTGTTGAGTCACTGGCACTGACAACTGACATATTTCCTGCTTTGTTTTCAAATCCAGTTGTTAAGCACTTCTGCAGCACAACATCCAATTTTAACAGGGTTTATGGTGCTTAGCAAAAGCTTGTCTAGGACCCCTAAGTGTTGTTAAGATGGGATTTCACCCTAGGAACTTAAGTGTGGCAGAATGAACTCTAAAACAGCTTTTAATGCTGTTAGTTCTAAAGCAGAGTAGATCATTAATTTGCATGCTTTTGGGAGGAAGAAGGGAACAGGAGTACCCAGAGAAAAGGCATACATACAGCAGGTGAAGATGCAAACTGCACAGAGACAATAACTGGATATTAGGATGGAACACTAGACCCTGGAGCCATGAGGCAGCTACTGTATGTACTGAACGAATAAGCAGCAGTTCAGTTTTGCTGGATATTTTCTCAACATCCTTGGCTTTGCCTATATTTTTACCCTGTACCTCAAAATTTTTGATTTTATGATAAAGCATACGGGATTACAGTTTGTCAATTAACGTCAGACATTACAGTTTCATTTTTATCATTGTGCAGAAAACGGATTTGATGCAAAACCTATTACTACACCTGTTACTATATTAGTTATTTTTTAAGCGTAATATTTAAAAAACAATTGCCCCTGGTTTTGATTCTTTTTACCCTTATATTTTTGGATTTGTCCAGAATTCTTAAGCAAAGAAGTTGAGAGGCATTCTGCTGTCTGATAGCACTAAGTCTTTTACTGGCTTTCATAACAAGTGCAAATGACATTTTGAAAATCGTATGTGCCATCAAGCATAAAATACATAGAGCTGGCCAAGGTTGTAGCTTTCAATGCATCCTACCAATCCTACACTTTTTCTGACTTTCTATCTCTACCAGCAGAAATGGAGAGTGGCCATCAATATATAATAATGGCAACCCCCTGAAATGGGATCAGAGCAGGCTTTTCCAAGTTTATGAACAGCCTTATGAAGTGCAGCCATAGAAGCAGCCTTTACAGGAATACCGCCAAGAATCTCTCAATGAGGCCATCATAAGCCAGTCACTAAGGAATGGAACTAATAGACCTCCTTCCCCCACAATGTTTTCGCACACCATGGGCTTCCCCCACAATGTTTTCACACACCATGGGCTTCCCCCACAATGTTTTCACACACCATGGGCTTCCCCCACAATGTTTTCACACACCATGGGCTTCCCCCACAATGTTTTCACACACCATGGGCTTCCCCCACAATGTTTTCACACACCATGGGCTTCCCCCACAGTGTTTTCACACACCATGGGCTTCCCCCACAGTGTTTTCACACACCATGGGCTTCCCCCACAGTGTTTTCACACACCATGGGCTTCCCCCACAATGTTTTCACACACCATGGGCTTCCCCCACAATGTTTTCACACACCATGGGCTTCCCCCACAATGTTTTCACACACCATGGGCTTCCCCCACAATGTTTTCACACACCATGGGCTTCCCCACAATGTTTTCACACACCATGGGCTTCCCCACAATGTTTTCACACACCATGGGCTTCCCCACAATGTTTTCACACACCATGGGCTTCCCCACAATGTTTTCACACACCATGGGCTTCCCCACAATGTTTTCAGACACCATGGGCTTCCCCCACAATGTTTTCACACACCATGGGCTTCCCCCACAATGTTTTCGCACACCATGGGCTTCCCCCACAATGTTTTCGCACACCATGGGCTTCCCCCACAATATTTTCACACACCATGGGCTTCCCCCACAATGTTTTCGCACACCATGGGCTTCCCCCACAATGTTTTCACACCATGGGCTTCCCCCACAATGTTTTCACACACCATGGGCTTCCCCCACAATGTTTTCACACACCATGGGCTTCCCCCACAATGTTTTCGCACACCATGGGCTTCCCCCACAATGTTTTCACACACCATGGGCTTCCCCCACAATGTTTTCGCACACCATGGGCTTCCCCCACAATGTTTTCGCACACCATGGGCTTCCCCCACAATGTTTTCACACACCATGGGCTTCCCCCACAATGTTTTCACACACCATGGGCTTCCCCCACAATGTTTTCACACACCATGGGCAACACTTCAGTAAAGTTTCTGGCTGCAGATGAAAGTCCAAACTGCAGCACTTTGAAAATAAACGGGTATTAATCTAGTGTGAACTGAAAGAATCTTATGTGTATGACTCAGGGATTCACTTTAGAAGCTCGAAATACTGAAATATCGAAATTCAGTATTTTGAGCCCATAAAGTGGAATCCTGAGAAGAGCAAAAGCTCAGAAGCACGAAATTTAAAACCTCAAATACCGGAGGTTTTAAATTTCGCGCTTCTGAGGTTTCGCTGTGGTTATGGATTCAGGTAAGTGTGTGTGTTAAGGGTTTTGGGTAGGGGCTATGGTGTGTGTCAGTGTGTTTTGTTGCTGTGATGTGTTTGTGCGAGGAGAATGTAGCTTGTGTGGTGATGTTTTGTGTGTGTTTGTATGTAGTGCGACCACGGAGTGAGAATATTTAAGTGGGGGGGTGCAGGGGGGCTAGCCCCCTTGCTTTTATGTAGTAGAGAGCTTGTGTTTGTGTGTGGGGAGGAAGCTGTGTGTGTGTGTGTGTGTGTGTGTGTGTGTGTGTCTGTGTGTGTGTATAGTAGAAGCGAGAAATTCAAAATCTCCGGTGTGTGAGATTTTGAATTTCACGGTTCTGAGTTTTCGTTGTTTTAAATATTCAGCTTTATAGCTCTGAAATACTGAATTTCGACAATTCAGTATTTCGAGGATATAAAGTAAATCTGTGACTCAGACACTTATATTCCAGAAGACATCCATCATAGGCAGTGACAACACCCAGGCATAACACCTTGGAGGGTTATCAAGCAAAAGTTCAGGTAACAGATGTGTTCATTGAAGTTGCTGAAGTCCAACATTACACAAAGCCTAATATAATTTTTGGAACTAAAAGGAGACAGGAGTAAAACACTAGGGTCATTCAGAAGGAGAAAACTCCTCTACAGTCTCTTTGAGGAACAGAGTCTGTCTCAGGAGCTTTGCAGAAACTGTCTCTAAGCACAGTCCTTTCTGAGAAAAGACATAAAGACTCTAAGACGTGGTCTTCCATGATCTTGCCCAGAACTCAGACAGCCTGCCCACAGTCAACCCTAGGCTTTGATCGGGACTGAAAATCCTTGGACAATGGAGCCATTGTCTTGGAAGACGTAGCTGACAATGTAGGGGAGTAAGGGGAATCTAACACCTGAATGCCTTTTTATCTGTGAAGGAGCCCCAGTGGGACAAGTATCTGGGTCTGACTATCAGCCCATAGCTACTGCTAGGAACCTCAAGTGGCCATTCTCACAAATCAAGCAAGATAATTGCCTAAAGAGATGAGGCAGAAATGTGCTTCCTCTAAGCTCCATCATCTACCAAAGTTAAAAAGTCACAGGCTTGAGCCCTTGCAAGTCAAGGTCATGCTCAAGGCAAGTGGTGATTGGGGGCCATTTATAAATACATAAAGGCTTGAGTGAGTCCTGCCCTCTGTTACTCTACTCTTGTAATGATGCTTCTGCAGAGACTGGGGACTGTGCAAGACACCCTCCTACTGATTCCTTGCTGAAAAACATTCAACCTCTGCCATCTTCCTGATAGTAAGGAAGGACGGGAGTCTCTCCTTCAACATCTGAGGGTGGCTCGATTGAACTGTTGGCACTTATGGTAGTGCTTCATGATGTACACTATTTCCATGTAACGCAGCTTAGGATTTTATTTATTTATTTATTTGGTCAACAAAATGAACACATACAAGGGCTTCACCTCTTTAAGTAAGACAAGCAGTAATTTGTTTCACAATGTATGTCAAAATCAAGATCTGACCTCTGGGAGGAAAAGACCTGTTGGGTTAAGGTGCTAGGTGCTAGTTCTGTAATTACAGCTCAGAATAACTAAATGTTTTAGGTTGTACTTGGTCCCAAGTACATATGAACATCTGAGAAAAATGTCAGACTGGTAAGGAAGAGAAAAAGAACCAGCCAATGACAGTTCTAGATTTAGATCAAGCAATTCTACTGCCAATATTACTTTATTTATTTACTTGCATTTTGTTTACCGGGAAAGTTCACTGGGCCATTCAAAGCCCATTTTCAGTGAAAGCCCGGGGGAGAAAAGCTCCTCAGTAAATGAACATAAAGGTGAATACATGCATTGAGAATATTATTCAGAAGTATATACAACAACGCAAGAGTTTTCAAGGTATTAGTAAGTGAGGATTTTCACTCAACATTATTTGATAGTAGATATAAAAACACCATTTTAATAAATATTCTAAGGAGACTTGGTTCAAGTGCAATTCCAGATAGAAGTTAGGTAGTCACATAATGAATTTTTGAAAAAAGCAGGATTCTGGGTTGCTCTCATAGATAATGGCAGAGCATTTCAATCTTTTTGCTACAGAGCAGGACCAAAGAAGCTGGCTGGGTGGTAGGTTTGGTTTGTGTACCTGCAATAACTGCTGACTCTCGAAGCTGAGAGGCCTCTTTGGATGGTAGTAACTAAATATTGAACTAAGGACAGGACAATCTGAAGGTTTAAAGATTATTTGTGTGCTGTAGTTTGTTGCAAGTAGAAGAGAGAGTGTGGTAGTTCAAGCCATTTCAGAAAGTGTAGAGTGGTATAGTGATGGGTAGAGTATTTGGAGTTTGCAGCGAATTTGGAAATTTTGTTGTAACAAGTCTTGAGCTTAGCTTCTAGTGAGGATTGAAGGTTGATAAGTAGAGGGGTGCTATAGATGAGTGAGGGTAGTAGGTAAGTGGAAGCAAGTGGAGGGGCTTAGGAAGTGATTATGCCTATAGAGAATTCTTAGCTTTTTGTGAGTTTTGTGGATGTTATGTTGTATGTGCAAGTCAAATTTCAGTTATTCATCTATAATGACTTCTATTAATTTAATGTGGCTAACAACTTTGATTGTTGTGTTACTTTGAGAATAAACAGTGAACTGGGTTTTGTTTAAGGGAGTTTTCCTAGGGGTGAATAGTGCAATCTTGGTTTTATTTGGGTTCAGGGCTAGATGGTTATTGTACATTCAGGTTTCAGTGGTGGAAAAGGACATTTGTATGTTGTAAGTCAGAAATGGAATCAGCTGAACATACAATAGTCGAGTCATCTGCGTATTGAATAAGAGATCTCTGACACATAGATGAATGGAAACTATTAATGAACATGCTGAATAGGAGGAGTCCACATATGGAGCCTTGGGGAACCCCAGTAGAGGTGTTAAGATATGGAGAGATGGAGTATTGCCATTTGACAGCCTGTTGTTTATCTGATAAATAACTTGAGAACCAGGTGAGTGTGTCAGGGGCCAATTTTAGAGAGTTGGGTTAGAAGGACATGTCAAAAGCTTTTGATAAGCCTAAGAAGAGGGTGTTGGCAGTTTTGCTAGTGTCACAGGCTGTGTTAGCTATGTCCATAAAAGATAAAAGGGCATTTGTTGCACTATGGCCTGGTCTCACTCCATGTTGTGTAGGTGATAGGATTTGGTTATGAAGAAGAAAGTGAAGTCGAATATGTATGCATTTCTCTAAGATTTTGGGGAGAAGAGAGAGAATAATGACAGGTTGGATGTTTGTGATATCAGTACTATTGCCACCTTCATGAAGAGGGACGTAGTACTTTTGGGGATGTAAGATTCTTAGATGGATCTGTGGAGAAGTAAACTTATAGGGTAGGCAACAGCATTTGCTGCAAGTTTTAGCTATTCTGTGGGCATGTCGTCAGGAATGTTAGAGCAAGATTTGAGCTTGAGAAGTACTCTTTTTATTGTGGTGATTAGAATGGGATTGAGAGTGGCAGTTTGTGAAGAGTGGTTTGTGGGTATAATGGGTGGAAGTAGTGCAAGAGAAGAGCTTTGATGATGTTGTATAGCTTGTGCTGCAGTGTGCTTGGGGTAAATTAGCTGTGATGTCAGCTAAAGTATTCATAAAGAAAGAATTAAAGAGAGTGGCTATTTCTAGAGATGATTTGTCAGGATGTGAACATGGGTTGCTTTTTGTGTTTGGATTTAGCAGTGATGTAATGAATTCCAGATTTTTGGGGGGTTCCGCCTATGGTTATACTGGAGTTTTAGATCGTGTTCTTTTTTTTTGTCTTTGTTGACTAGTCTTTTTACCTGGTTGCAAAGTTGTTTACATTTTAACAGGCCTGGAGTGTTTTTATTTGAATACATATGCTTCCATATTTTGTCCTTGGTATGCATAAGATTTTAGTAGGCTTGGTTAGCCATGAGGCATGGTTTGTTTTAATCCTCTTTATACGAAGAGGTGCAAGGCTATTCAGTGTATCCAGAAACATAGTGCTGAAGTAGTTGACTGCCTCATGAAGAGGGAGGGTTTTTAGTATACAAAAGTTTATCTTTTTTTACAATCTCAGTGAAGGTCAGTGGATTAAATTTAGTCAGGTTCCTTATTTGTTTATACTGATGTTGACTTTTGACAGGAGCGGGGAGATCGGTGAATAAAGGAGGGGAAGTGATCACTGGGAGTGTTTGGAAGAATACTGGCTGTGGATATGTTGTTAGGATCACTGACCAAAATCCAGTCAAAAATGGACCCACTGTCATTGTCCCTATTAGGTCTGGTTGGGGAATTGATGAGTTGAGTGAAGTTGAATAGATTAATATTTGAAGACGGGAAGTTGGAGCCAAGTTCTAGCCAAGTGATATTTAAGTTGCCTAGGATGACAGTTTCATTTTTAATATTAGTAGAAATCCAGGCAAGGATGTCTTTTAATAAGGGTATGTTGCTGCCTGGGGGTATGTAAAATGTAATTTTCCAGTTATTTATTTTTAGGAAAGAAATGAGAATTCTGGCACTAGAAAACTGTGGAATAGGATTTGTATGTAGGACTATATTATAGGTGTAGGAAAAAATAGTGCTACACCACCTCCATTTTTGTGGTGCCTGTCTGATCTTATTGTTTAAAAGCCTGGAGGAAGAAATTCAGAGTCCTTAATGTAACGTTTTAGCGAGTTCTCGGTAGTGGCAATAACGTCTGGGTGATTGTGAGAGTTCCAAGCATGAAAATCAGAAATTCTATGACAAATACTTTGGAGATTTAGGGTTACCATGGTTACCATATATAAGGATTTATGGGAATTGTTGCTGAATGGTGGTGTGGAAGGATTGGTTGAAGTGGGACCTGGATTGGGGTGTATGTCACCACATAAAGGTACAATAGTAAACTTAGATGTGTAAAACAATGGCTTTTGGTTAGTGGGAGATTTAGTAAGGTATTGTTTGAAAATAGGTGGTAGTAATGTTTAGTGGAGTAAATTTTTTTTTTTATTTTTTACAGGGACAGTTTTCACTTTGCATTGAAAGAGGGGATTTATTTGGTAGAGGCTAGGAAATATAGCTGTTAGATAAGGAAGTAGTGGTACTTGAAAAATTTGGGGGGCAAGGAGACAGGGTTTACAGCAGTGATTTATAGAAGAGAAAAGAAAAGTGTCATAAGAAATGAGAATGAGAGTGTGTGTGTGTGTGCTAGATGAAAGCATGGTTCAGAGAACTGCAGGGGTGGGAGGTTTGCAGTTTAGTATCAATAGAGAGTAAGTGGATGTGGTGTAAAAATGTGAAAAGGTTAGGGAGAATAAAGAGAGATTAAAGTGGATAGCTATGGTGGAAAGGAGAAAGTAAAGCTAGGAAGAATATAGGACTTATTATGTAATGTGTGATATATGTGTTATTATGTAATGTGTGATATATGTGTTATTATGTAATGTGTGATATATGTGTTATTATGTAATGTGTGATATATGTGTTATTATGTAATGTGTGATATATGTGTTATTATGTAATGTGTGATATATGTGTTAATTAGGAAGGGAACAGGAAAGATAGCGATAGGCAGGTAGATTAGAGGATGAAAGTATGTTAAGGACAGAAGTAGGTAGCATGTGGATAATTTGGAGGGACTGAGGAGGGGTTGTGATTGGAAGATGTAAATGAGGGGTGGAGTTATAAGACTATAAGTTTAGGTATAGTGACAGTGGGTGAGATTTAGGGCTATGGACGGGCAGAGTTGTGAGCCCAAGCATAGTGATGGTGGATGGAGAGGGCAGAGCCAGACCAATAATGAACCTTTGACTAGCAAAAACAATCTCTGGATGAAGCATATAGCCCAGGTCAGTGCTACAGTAGCTGAATTTGAAAAGCGCATTAATAACTTCAGCTACTTTTACTGGGGGAGATCACCTCGGTACTGGTGATTCTTCCACTCAAAGCAACATATGCTGGAGTAGCCATTTTCTTTAAATTATTAAGCAGTATGCGTCAGCTAGATTCAATGAAAGGTTCTACAGGTTTACTGGGATGTGTATAGAGAGAGGACAGAGCCTGCTGCTGAACTAAAAGAAGGACTAGGGACTATGGGGTACACAGAGCTACACGTGAGGGAGAATTAGCAGAGATGTCCAACCTAGTGTGCACGCCACTTACTAGTATAATTCAATTATTTCAAAATTACAGAGTAAAATATGACGGTGGAGAGGACATACAAATATATAAGGTATACAGTTGCTTCCCATTTCAAGAGCACGATCCAAGATCATAAGTAGGATGCCACACTCGAGAGTTGTAGCAGGGGTGAACTGAAAAATATTTAAGGTATACACCTGTTTCCTGTTTCAAGAGCATGATCCGGGATCAGAAGTAGGGTGCCACACTCGAGGGTTGTAGCAGGGGTGAAGTGAAATGGCATGCACAGTCCAGGACGGACACATAGAGGGCACAGTAGATTTATGTCCTGGTTGTCATCATTTCTCCACTGAAAAAGTCACTAGCAGCATCTTGAAAAGGTCTAATACACAGCAGTGAAGTAATCTTAGGTGAAAGACCCTAACTACCACAGTAATTCTCTAAACTTGGTTTCTTAGTACCATCCTAGTGAATTTAGGAGGAAAAAAATGCCAGACAAGAAAGGAAGAGAGGAGGTACACAACAGAAACAAACCACTGATCGTCATCAATGTCAGATCAAGTGATTCCACTGCCAGTATTACCTCAGTTATCGTCACTTTCTCACTAAAAACAATCACTATCAGCATTATAAAATGTCTGACTCCAAGAACATCATAGTATTATTTAAATCTGCTTTCCTAGCTTCCTTTCAGTACCATCTGTAATATGTTGTGTATGTCTCACAGTCCTAGATTTGGTGAATCAAGCTGTGGGGGGGGGGGGGGGGCAAAGAAAGCACATCTCCCTTGGGGCACATTAGGTATGCAAAATCACTACAGCTTCATGTTATGAAAATCCCATTGTAAAATGGAGAAAAAGATCACTAGTGGTTCTAATCCTATGTCATGGACTCTACGCCCAACCTCCATCACCCTTTAAAAATCTATAGAAATGAATCTATTTGAAGAAAAGAGCTGTTGCAATCTTTTGTCAAAACTAATCTAAAGGTTAATATCCACCATGTTTACTTCTAACTGAACTATTATGCAATAAACCCCTCTATAATCATAGTTTAATGCTCAGTATGTGAATAAAATAGTCTATAATAAAAAAGGTTTAATTGCACTGTGCAAGTTATATGTCTGCTTGCATTCTGTAGTGTCTACTATATTTGTCATTATTAAAAGTGAAACCTGTCTTCAATTTCACAGTGTAAAAGAGATTTCAACACTGTTTATAAAGGAACAATTTCATTACTGAATAACAAATAGCTACAGTCATAAATGGAGAAATGCATTAATCTGCACACAAAGAATTAAACACTGTAAGAAACTTTCCACCAGGCGTTCTCTGTGGAATAACTATACAAAAATACTTCCCAGATTTGAAACAATATGAACTTAGTACAGGTATTAACTGTTATAAACAATAAATAAATAAAAATGAAGCTGTCTGCTCGAATAAATCTCTTAAACTTGGTAAATCAAGTAAAAAAATCCAATCCAGGATATGTTGAATGTGCAGTTACTTTACAATTCGAGCAGACAGCTTTGTTTATTTATTTATTTTTTATAACAGTTAATACCAGAACTAGGTTCATACTGTTTCAAAACTGGGGAGTATTTTTGTATAGTTATTCCACCGAGAACACCTGGTGGAAAGTTTCTTAGAGTGTTTGTTTTTTTGGGCTAACTGTGTGACACTTGGCTTACTGAAACTTTGAGGGACTCTGCAGATTTTGTCTTGTAACCTGCACACAATGCATGCACACACCAAGTTTAGTCTCCACTTCCAAATAATGTATCAGGTGAATGTGATATTACTGCCACCTTCAGGACAGTTTAATTATAGTCCTCAGAACAGAAAGCTCTCCTCTTTTTGAAAACAAGCAATGCACAGTATAACTGGCCATTTGTAACTATTAATATTTATTTTAGGATATTTAGTAAAGCAAACAACATTTTAGGCTGGCTAACCAAAACCAAATGTCGGTGCAAACCTGTCACAATTTAAGAAAGGAGAAATGCCATATGATCCATTGATTGAAAACACTGGAATACAGACATGAGGCTATACTTTTTTTACTGGAGCTGGGGCTCTTATTGAAGAACTCATGTAGTCCAAAAACTTGAGTAAGATTTACTTTAAAAATTGTAAAAGGCATCACAATTTAAGAAGACATATTTTCAGTCTCAACAGACGTGAGTCAAGGAAAAAAAAAAAGTTTGCTATATTGTCTCAGTGTCCATAAGTGTATGAAGAAGGATGCTGTACTTACTTACCAGGCTGCTGCATTGTGTGTGTGTGTGTGTGTGTGTGTGTGTGTGTGTGTGTGTGTGTGTGTGTGAGTGTGTGTGTGTGTGTGTGTGTGTGATTTAAAAATATAACACACTATAAACATGCATTCCAAAACTAATGTTGCTGTTGTCTTTCGGCTTTTCCCGGTTAGGGGTCGCCACAGCGGAACTCCGGTACACTAATGATTGGCAGTAGATTTTCACGAACGCCGAGGTGCCAGCTTGACGTTCAACCTTCAACAAAGGCATGCCCATTTACGCATGTCTTTCGAACGCCCACCTAACCACGGGGGGGACATGCAGACTCCACACAGAAGGCACTCCCACACTCCAGCCAAGAATCGAACGGGAGAACCTCTTGCTG
The DNA here is from genome assembly GCF_019279795.1 of Protopterus annectens. Taxonomy (NCBI): domain Eukaryota; kingdom Metazoa; phylum Chordata; order Ceratodontiformes; family Protopteridae; genus Protopterus; species Protopterus annectens. The sequence goes on from NC_056732.1 coordinate 39,763,144, forward strand.
TGAGGCAAAAATGCTACCACTGCACCACCATGGATGCATTCCAAAACTAATATACACATTAAAAAAAAATGTATCTTTTGTAAAAAGCTATTAGCCACAAATGATCTTTCCACCAGATCAGTCTGGCTGTTGGTGCAGAGGATTATGTCTGTGAGCTGTAGTGCCTGTTGTGCAGGGTTTGGCAGGGTTTTCTCTCAGCACTTATGTGTCTACTGTATGACCTTGAGCAAGTCACTTAACCAGATATTCCTCCTGGTTCGTCCCTGAAAAAGGACTGTGTGACCAGTGGGCCTACCTGTCTAACAAACGGATATTATTAGTTTTTGTCAGTGACCATGAATCACTGAAAGATTATCTGATTTTTCTTTCACTTGTACATTACACAACTGTCAGCTAAGAAAGTAAAACCTGGGCAGTTCTCGTATAATTTGTCACTCTACCCTCCAAGTAAAATAAGACTTCAGCAGTATTACACTGATTTTAACTGAGGTTGCTAGGCTAGCTGATTCATCAGCTAGCACCAAAAAACAGTTTTCATGATGCTTGTTATAGAGTAAATATGTTTCCAGGTAGTTTATCAAACTAAATGAGACAGAGCAGTATATGTTACAGAGTTCATGCTGACGCTTGCCTTTTGACATGAAAGATTTTTTTATACTGATCACATATATAGGTTCTGTTTATAAACACTACTGAAGGGCAGTTTAAGAAATTAAAAAGTGACACTCAAGACAGCTGTAAAAAAACCTCTTGATAGGCAAGCACTGCTCTGTTATATTTTAGCAAAGAAGAAAATGTACATGCTATCATGAAAGATAAGATGTCACAGTGATATACTGAATGTTGTATGTTGTGCAGCTTGCAAACTTAAAATTGAAGGAGCCTCTCTATCCTGTTTCTTGCTTGAATACTAGAAGAAAAATATGTTGATAAAAACCTCAGAAGGACAACTGCACAGGCTAAAAAGAACTGTGTAAATAACCTGTAAGAAGTCTTCATAAAGAAGTTGCTTACACAGGGTAAAGAAGGAGGTATTGCATGCCTGCAGAATAGCGTGTTCCCAAAGATCCAGTGTAACAGAAGGTACTCAACAGAATCCCTGTCTTCCTTGCTGGAATCTCAGTTCACTCTACATACACTACGTTGTGGTACAAGGTGAATGAATCCTGTTACACACATGCACAAACATTCTCATGCCTAGTGCACTGATCAAATTATGTAGTTAACATTAATACAGCCATTTGTGTTCCTACCTGATCCCTTCCAGATGTCCCACTCCACCTGGCACTAAGGTAGGATGTCCCATGGCTTCACACTTTTTTATTTTAAAAATATTTTTTCTTCCTGGGTCATTAAGCTATGATTTCCCTTTCTACCTATTGCACCCGTTCTGTTAAGCCCCATACTGTCAATCATTCTTTTAGAATTCTGTGGAATCAGACTGTATCCCTGTACCCCAATCATTATTTCCATCTTCTAGGCTGCACATTTACAGGGTGAAACTCTGTCTTCATGTGACACTTTACAAAGGTGCAGTCATGTTGCCACCCTCCTCCTCTGCTGTCATTCTTTAAGACAGTCACCATTGGAAGTGATATTGTATAGCAGACACCCTCCTTGTTTGGTATAATGGAAGAACTGCATTTGTTGCTCTGACACCCACATCTTAATCAGTGATACTGGGCAATAAATCCAGCAATTAATTGATTGATTGATTTACTTATTTAACATTTGTTAACTAGGTTGGTCCGACTGAGCCAAAGCCTATTTTCATTGGAGACCCTCGGAGAAAAGCTCCAGAGCATGACAAACGTTGTTAGAATACATAGATTGAACAAAAATGGAAACATAAATTGAGACATAACTTAGTTGTGTAAGCAGAGAGATACAAAATAGTGGAACAATTTTGGAAGCTAAAACTACATCATGTTTGAGATATGGGATTGTACAGAGAAAACATTTTAAAATGACTAAGAATAAATGATGAAGCAGTTCGCTGCGGTAGTGTTGTCGCAGTAAGATGCTGTCCGGTTCGATTCTCAGCTAGAGCGTCTTTTGTGTGGATGGGCGTACCTTCGTTGAAGGTTGTGCATCAGGCCTGGCAAGCCGGTATGTAAAAATCAACTGCCAGTCATTAGCGGACTGGAGTTCCGCTGTGGCGACCCCTAACCAGGAAAAGCCGAAAGACACAAACAAACAAAAATGACGAAGCAGATATAGAGTGCTGTTACAGATATGAAGCAAATGATGTGGAGAGAGATAACTTTGGAGTTGGGAATATTAGCAGAGGTGTTAACATAGGAACAGGCATGAAAGAGGGGGGTATGTAGGGTCCTCTCAGGAACAGATCCACAAGTTTAACTGGGTATCATTTAGTGCTTTTTTGAAGCCATTTGAGCTATTGTGTGGGTAACGGTTCTAACTTTGTAAGAGTTTGTTCCAGGCTTGCAATACTAAGTATTTGTAGAGACATTTGCCAGTCGTTCATTTGGTCCTGTATAAATCCAAGGGATGTTAGTCACAGCTTCGGAGGGTGTGTTTTGGGGTATAATAGGATACTAGGGAAGAGGCAGCAGGGCAGGTAGTGGGTTTGTTGAGGATGGAGTATGTTATGTGAAGCTGTGACAGAAGAAGTTGGGGGAATTCTAACCAATGTAGGCTTTTTTAGTGAAAGGCAGAGGTGAGAGGTGCACGGTTGGTTTGTTGTAAATCTAGCAATTGTGTTATAAGTTTCTTCAAGCTTGGAAATTAGAGTAGCTTGTATATTTACCAGCAAGCTGGAACAGTGTGAGAAACCAGTAAAACAAAACAAAAACAGCACTGAAGGAAGGGAATAAGATGGAAAACCACCTTTATTATAGACCACACACCAGTATTGAGCGCTTTCGTCCCAAACAGCTGGAACTTCATCAGAATACAAACAAATACCATAAGTGGCAATGCATGTCGGAAACTGGATGCATTTTTTATTAACATGATGTAATTTAACTATTTCAATACAAGTGGTTTGGTATAGGTGGGTAAGATTGCTTTTAATTTTTGATTGGTTCATCTTTTAATTTATTAACCTATTAGGGAACTTGGAGGGTTATTCAAACTAGTTTCTTCTTTCAGTACATTTTTTGTTTTGTTTTACTAGCTTGTTCATTTGTTAGGACTGGAGTTTGGAGGCTGTAGTGAGGAATTTTTTGTTCCTGTAAAGCAGACCTAATTTTTGGTGAGTCTTTTTAATACAGTGTTGAACATGTAGGTCGAATTTTGATTGATCATCTATGATAGTACCAAGGAGCTTTGTGTGCGATTCTACTATAATAACAGTGTCACTGAATGATGAGATTGTAAAGATAGATTTGTGACGAGAAAGAGATTTTGGAAGGAAAAGAAGAAGTTTGTTTTTTTGTTTTTTTTTTTTTGGAGATTAAGTATGAGCTGCACTACCGAAGTAGTGGAATCTGGCAATCTCTCACACAGGCAATACGAAGATATCACAATGAAAACGAATTGGAGCAATGCAAAGTCCTTACAGATGAAATAGATGAAATAGCTTCAACAAAAATACTTCGTGCTGTTCACACCGTTTATTTCAAGTATAACCTAGGTTTCGTCCGTGACCCGGACTTCATCAGATAACATAAAATACAAAATACACACATCTTATATACCATACATTAATCAGCCCATCAATTATTCAATCAATCAATTTAATCCTTAAAGGACCCTCCATTTAAAAACACATAAACTTTGTTGTTATAATGTGTATGAAACTTATATATGATATATAAATTCCATATATGAAATATGAATCCCATTAAAAGTGTCTTAACCACTCTAAACAATGCTATGGCACAACCTAAATGTATAATATTGTACCACATGTAAATTCAAATGTATTTCTACATATATCTAACATTAAAAATGCATAAAAAATACATAATATATTGACCAAAATATAATATATAAAATAGCATATACATAAAATAATATAGTATATCCAATACATATATATATATATATATATATATATATATATAGATATATATAAATACTATGTATGAAAAACCTATAGGCAAATCTAAATAAACTACTTACATTAAATATACTGACCAACCCTATTATCAAATATATAAGCAATATAAATATGAATTCATAAATGTTATACACAATATATAAATAATAAAAACAACAATTTAAAACCCTTTGGAAACTGATTGATAAAAAACATTGATATTATATGTTAAAACCAATGACAATATGTGCACATTCACAAAATATAAATGAATATATAAGTGTATTGGTGTTATAGTCTATGAACACCCACCCTAATGTTACATATGTTCTATTTATACATTTATCTACCTTTAATATGTTTCAATCTAAGTATGGGTTTTATACTACAACACTCATTAATACCAGGCCAATTATATGCATTCAACTTAATTTGTATTTTTAATTCTTCTGCATCTAAATCATAGGTAGTGATCCTACCTTGTTGATCCTTAATAATTTGGGATGCACCAAAAAATCTAAAATGATGATTGCTATTCTGTGTAACATGTCTTGCCAACGCGTTGGTGCACTTAGATTTTTTAATATCACTCAAGTGTTCCCTAATTCTGTCTCTCATATGTCTGCTGGTCTTACCGACATAAAACGCTTCACATAACTGACATAAAGCTATATACACCACATTAGTTGAGTAACAATTAAAATGACATCCTATTTTAATATTGCAATGATTAACCATAACGTTCTTACCCGTAATATAAATATATGGGCACATAGAGCACCTACCACACTTAAAATTACCCAATTTTCTATTGATAGCTCCTTCATTATTATAAGTAGCCATCTCAAATAATTTTTTAAATGATACATCCTTTTTAAAAATATATGTAATATTACCCTGAAATATTTTTCCAAAACTATTATCCATGTCCATTATTTGCCAATTCTTATCAATTATTTTCTTAATAATATAAGTAATATCATTGTATGTTGTTATGTAAAAAGGAATGGAACTTAAATCAAAATTTCTATTTGAATGTCGCCCACCTGTCACATTGTCTTCAAACGTAAAACCACTAATTATAGCTTTATAAACACCTGTGTCCCTCTTAATCTTGACTTCATTTAACACATTTTTACACAACTCATCTGGATAACCACGATTAATAAACAGGGACATCATGAAATTTAATTCATCATAAAATTCATATATATTGCTCACCATTCTTGCTGCCCTGACCATCTGGCCTTTAACTATGGCCTTTTTCTGATGGTCAGGGTGCCAACTTGCATAATGCAAGTATGAATTTGAAAAGGTTGACTTTCTAAATATATTAGACTCCAATTTACCACTATTCCTATCAACTATAAGTCTAACATCTAAATATGTAATAGTATCTCTGTTCATCTCATGTGTGAACGACAAAAAACAAATACTACTATTAATATACTCAATAAAAGCCTCTAATTCAATTTGCTCCCCTTCCCAAATGAAGAACAAATCATCTAAAAATCTTGAATAAAATTTTACATGAGTAAAAAATTGGGTTTTAAACAAATAATTTTGTTCCCAGAAAGTCATAATAAAATTAGCAAACATGGGGGCACATGCTGCCCCCATTGCCACACCGTTCACCTGTCTATAATAATTCCTTTCGTAAAATATATAATTATGTCTTAAAACTATAACCATAAGTCTGATAAACATATTAATTTGAACCTGGTCATACAAATTAGTTTCAAATAACTGTTCTTCCAACCATTCCAACCCTGTTTCATGCGGTATCACCGTGAACAGATTATTAACATCCATTGTGACAAATATATGATTATGATTAAATGTAAATGAACTTAATTTTCCTAAGAAGTCCCAGGAATCCTTCAATACATGGGTGAACTTAGCCATTCCCATCTTAAAATGATGGTCTAAATACTGACTAATGAAATGCGTCTTATTTCTCTTTCCATCCACTATGGGTCTAAACTGTAAATTTTCTAGACCAAACAAATGTGTTACAGAATAATAATAGCATGGATGTACAGGCGTTTGATTCAAATGTATGTATTGATCCGCCTGATACACCTAACTTACAGACAAGTAACAATAATGATTTATTGCTAGATAGAACTTTTATTGGTTGTGAAACGAGGGATAACGTACCTGCGAGCGCAAATACCTTGGTTGATAATGTAGTATTTAATAACCCCGTAGTCATCAGTAATAGCACAGGGGATTATAAGTTATATAACTACACTTCCACTATTTTTGATACTAATACAGTGGATTTATTTTCAAAGGGCTTTAATTATGTACCCTGTAGAAAAGGGAAGTTGGTTAATACGTTATTGGACTTAAAACTTTTTTCACGTAAAGTGAATTTAAAAATTCTGTTTCAGGGTAAGACCACAGATTACAATGGTGAGTTAAGTAGACTTATCAAACCTAGCATATATAACCCACCCATGAATGAAAAGGTTGCAATGTTTGAAAGATTGTGTGAAACGGAAGTGAGACAGTTTTTTTTCTGATTATAAAAAACCTTTGAATACTAATTTGACTATTCAAGAAGAGGATACTTTAAATAAGATTTTGAGTAACAAAAATATAAGAATTATGAAGCCCGACAAGGGTAGTGGGGTCGTTGTGGTGGATAAGAATGACTACATTACATATATGACCTCGATGCTGGTTGGGGACTCCTATGAGGAGGTTAGTTTAAATGAAATTAATATCGCAAATAAGAGAATAGACATGGCACTTGATGATATGTTATACCAGGGTGAACTGACAGAAATGGAACGGGAATTTTTAAGTAATGAATGCCCTGTTGTGAGCGGTATATTCGGAATACCTAAAATACACAAAGGTCTAGAAAATTTACAGTTTAGACCCATAGTGGATGGAAAGAGAAATAAGACGCATTTCATTAGTCAGTATTTAGACCATCATTTTAAGATGGGAATGGCTAAGTTCAGCCATGTATTGAAGGATTCGTGGGACTTCTTAGGAAAATTAAGTTCATTTACATTTAATCATAATCATATATTTGTCACAATGGATGTTAATAATCTGTTCACGGTGATACCGCATGAAACAGGGTTGGAATGGTTGGAAGAACAGTTATTTGAAACTAATTTGTATGACCAGGTTCAAATTAATATGTTTATCAGACTTATGGATATAGTTTTAAGACATAATTATATATTTTACGAAGGGAATTATTATAGACAGGTGAACGGTGTGGCAATGGGGGCAGCATGTGCCCCCATGTTTGCTAATTTTATTATGACTTTCTGGGAACAAAATTATTTGTTTAAAACCCAATTTTTTACTCATGTAAAATTTTATTCAAGATTTTTAGATGATTTGTTCTTCATTTGGGAAGGGGAGCAAATTGAATTAGAGGCTTTTATTGAGTATATTAATAGTAGTATTTGGTTTTTGTCGTTCACACATGAGATGAACAGAGATACTATTACATATTTAGATGTTAGACTTATAGTTGATAGGAATAGTGGTAAATTGGAATCTAATATATTTAGAAAGTCAACCTTTTCAAATTCATACTTGCATTATGCAAGTTGGCACCCTGACCATCAGAAAAAGGCCATAGTTAAAGGCCAGATGGTCAGGGCAGCAAGAATGGTGAGCAATATATATGAATTTTATGATGAATTAAATTTCATGATGTCCCTGTTTATTAATCGTGGTTATCCAGATGAGTTGTGTAAAAATGTGTTAAATGAAGTAAAGATTAAGAGGGACACAGGTGTTTATAAAGCTATAATTAGTGGTTTTACGTTTGAAGACAATGTGACAGGTGGGCGACATTCAAATAGAAATTTTGATTTAAGTTCCATTCCTTTTTACATAACAACATACAATGATATTACTTATATTATTAAGAAAATAATTGATAAGAATTGGCAAATAATGGACATGGATAATAGTTTTGGAAAAATATTTCAGGGTAATATTACATATATTTTTAAAAAGGATGTATCATTTAAAAATTATTTGAGATGGCTACTTATAATAATGAAGGAGCTATCAATAGAAAATTGGGTAATTTTAAGTGTGGTAGGTGCTCTATGTGCCCATATATTTATACTACGGGTAAGAACGTTATGGTTAATCATTGCAATATTAAAATAGGATGTCATTTTAATTGTTACTCAACTAATGTGGTGTATATAGCTTTATGTCAGTTATGTGAAGCGTTTTATGTCGGTAAGACCAGCAGACATATGAGAGACAGAATTAGGGAACACTTGAGTGATATTAAAAAATCTAAGTGCACCAACGCGTTGGCAAGACATGTTACACAGAATAGCAATCATCATTTTAGATTTTTTGGTGCATCCCAAATTATTAAGGATCAACAAGGTAGGATCACTACCTATGATTTAGATGCAGAAGAATTAAAAATACAAATTAAGTTGAATGCATATAATTGGCCTGGTATTAATGAGTGTTGTAGTATAAAACCCATACTTAGATTGAAACATATTAAAGGTAGATAAATGTATAAATAGAACATATGTAACATTAGGGTGGGTGTTCATAGACTATAACACCAATACACTTATATATTCATTTATATTTTGTGAATGTGCACATATTGTCATTGGTTTTAACATATAATATCAATGTTTTTTATCAATCAGTTTCCAAAGGGTTTTAAATTGTTGTTTTTATTATTTATATATTGTGTATAACATTTATGAATTCATATTTATATTGCTTATATATTTGATAATAGGGTTGGTCAGTATATTTAATGTAAGTAGTTTATTTAGATTTGCCTATAGGTTTTTCATACATAGTATTTTTATGTATATGCTATTTTATATATTATATTTTGGTCAATATATTCTGTATTTTTTATGCATTTTTAATGTTAGATATATGTAGAAATACATTTGAATTTACATGTGGTACAATATCATGCATTTAGGTTGTGCCATAGCATTGTTTACAGTGGTTAAGACACTTTTAATGGGATTCATATTTCATATATGGAATTTATATATCATATATAAGTTTCATACACATTATAACAACAAAGTTTATGTGTTTTTAAATGGAGGGTCCTTTAAGGATTAAATTGATTGATTGAATAATTGATGGGCTGATTAATGTATGGTATATAAGATGTGTGTATTTTGTATTTTATGTTATCTGATGAAGTCCGGGTCGCGGACGAAACCTAGGTTATACTTGAAATAAACGGTGTGAACAGCACGAAGTATTTTTGTTGAAGCTATTTCATCTATTTCATCTGTAAGGACTTTGCATTGCTCCAGTTCGTTTTCATTGTGATATCTTCGTATTGCCTGTGTGAGAGATTGCCAGATTCCACTACTTCGGTAGTGCATGCCCTACCTCCAACGGAGATATTGTTGTGTTTTTGTTTTTGTTATATTAAGTATGAGCTGGTTTTCTGTAAGCCAACTTTCAACAGAAAGGAATGACTTTTGGGTAAGTGTGTGAAGTTGAAAGAGATTGTCAGAAGAGGAGATTAATGTAGAGCCATCTGCATATTTTATAAGACAGGACAGCAAGATATGTTAAGGTTGTTAGTAAATATGTTGAATAGTAGAGGTCCAAGAATGGGCAGCCACAGTGGTGCAGAGGTTAGTGCTGCCACCTCACAGCAAGAGATTCTCCGGTTCGATTCTTGGCTGGGGTGCCTTCTGTGTGGAGTCTGCATGTCCTCCCTGCAGTCACATGGGTTTGCTCTGGGTACTCTGGTTTCCTCTCACATCCCAAAGACATGCTGTAGTTGGATTGGTCACTCTAAATTGGCCCTAGGTGTGTGTGCCTTCTGTGGAAGGTTGGGCACCAGGCTGGCAACTCGACACCATAAAACTCCACTGCCAATCATTCTGTGGACCGTTGTTCTGCTGTGGCACCTAACTGGGAAAAGCTGAAAGAAGAAGAAGGAGTTGAAGTCCAAGAATGGAGCCCAGGGGGACACCTGTTTGAATGGGGAGGAAAGGGGAGAAGGAGGTGAGCCATCTGACAGACTGAAACCTGTTGGTAAGGTAGCTGGAGAACCAGATGAGAGAGGAAGTTTAGAAATTGAGGTCAGCTAGTTTTGTTAGAAGCTTATGATGTGAGACCGTGTCAAAGGCTTTTCAGAGGTTGAGGAACAGACAAGAGACCAGTTTGTTGCTGTCTCTAGCTTCAGTGACAGTAGATTTGAAAGATATGAGGGCTGTATCGTTACTGTGGTTGGGGTGAAATCTGTGTTGGGTTTTTGTCAGAAGATTTTCTTGTAGAAGATAGTTGAGAAGTTGTGTATGGATGCATTTTTCAAGGATTTCTGAAAATGGGGCAGTATGTCTATGGGCCTGAAATTGGAAGGATCATTGGAGTTTCCTCCTTTGTGTAGAGGTATGGTATATAATATTTTCCAGATATCAGGGACTACAGATTCTTGGATAGATCTGTTGATTAGTGTAGAGATTGGATAAGGTATTGAGTCAGCAACAAGCTTTTAAAAGGGGGGGGGGGCAAATTATCAGCTGAGGAAGAATAAGAAGTTATGTACTCACCATAACGTTCCATCTGAGTAGGTAAACTTCATTTGTCAGCAACCTTTGGGAATCGGATCCGACCTCGGATCCGAGCCGGCAGTTTTCAACAGCTTTAGAACCGAGCTCCAAGCTCCTCCCCCTACCCATAATCCCCTGCCAACCCTGACTGACCTCAGATCAAGTTTGCCCAACAGCAGAAAACTGCTAGCAATGATTAATCCCAAGATAAGTGGGTAAAACCCATGGACCTGAGTATGAGAACATTCGCAAGTGATGGAGCAGGAGGGAGGGACGGTTGCTGACAAATGAAGTTTACCTACTCAGATGGAACGTTATGGTGAGTACATAACTTCTTAATCTGAAGTAGTTAACTTCATTTGTGCAGCAACCTTTGGGACAGAGTCCCCAGCTACGTGAACCTTAGGCGGCCTTTATGGAAGGATGTTCCGGAGCACTGCAGAGCCAAAGGATGCTCTCCCTCTGGAGATAATGTCCAATTTGTAGTGAATGATAAAAGTATGAGATGAAGCCCAAGTGGCTGCCGAGCAAATATCATCCAAAAAACTCTTGCTCTAAAAGCCGCAGAGGTAGACATAGATCGAGTAGAGTGGGCATGGACTCCTTGAGGTGCGGGCCTGCCCGAACTGTCGTATGCTAAAAGGATACACTGTGAAATCCATCTAGAGAGTGTGACTTTTGATACAGGTTTACCCAAGTTAAATTTGGCAAAGGAGACGAACAACTGGTTGGATTTCCTATGACCAGATGTCCTGTGGATGTAGAAGCAAAGTTGTCTATGTACATCCAATGAGTGTAATTTGTATTCCCCTTTGTTATGGTAGTTAGGAAAAAAGACAGGCAAGTTGATGGACTGGTTAATATTTGACTCAGAGGCAACCTTGGGAAGAAAGGAGGGATTGGTCCTGAGGTAAACTCTATCCTTGTGAAAGGTCAAGTAAGGGGGTTTTACACATACGGCCTGTAGTTCAGAGACCCTTCGAGCCGAGGTGATAGCGACAAGAAAGGCCGTTCTCCATGATAAGAATTTAAGATCTCTGGAGGCTGCAGGCTCAAATGGGGAAGCTGTCAAGGCCTGAACCACCAACGTTAAATCCCAAAGAGGGACAACATCCTTCACTGGGGGTCTGAGCAGAAAGGTGCCCTTCAAAAAGGTCTTACACAATTTCATGGTGATCAAAGGGCCCAATTCATTTCCAACGTGATAATGAGAGATAGCTGCTAGTTGGACCTTGACTGTGTAGGAACTAGCTCCTTGATGAAACAGTCCTGACAGAAAGTCTAATACAGCAGGCAGAGGAGCTGTAAAAGGATCCAAATTTTTGCGTTCCGCCCAAATGGAGAAATGTTTCCATTTGCTGCTATAGATCTTTCTAGTAGAAGGCTTGTGCGCAGCTACTAGAATGGTTTTAACTGGAGAAGAGATACCAGGAGTCCTAGCTATGAGTGGAACTGGAGCAGCCAAGCTGTGAGCTTGACGTTGTCCAGGTTCAGGACTGGGAGATCTAGGGGGTGGGATATTAGATCCGGACGGGGATCCAGAATCCAAGGAGGATTCACGAGATGAGACCAAAGGTAAGGGAACCAGGTTTGACGAGGCCAAAACGGGCAATGAGGATTATCCTGCTCCCCAACCGACTGGCTTTCTGAAGAAACTGCATTAGAGGAAGAGGAGGGTAAGCATAAAGAAGACCGGGAGGCCAAGCATGCACCAGAGCATCTCTCGGGGGTTCCGCGGAGGGGGAAATGAGAGCGAAGTAGTCATAACATTTTGTGTTCGAGGGAGAGGCAAAGAGATCGCAACAGGGTTGACCCCATTTGGCGAAGATCCGATTCGCTATCTCGGGATTCAGAGACCACTCATATGGTAACAGGATGGTGCGACTTAGTTTGTCAGCTAGGATGTTGGACCGTCCCGGAATGTGCGTTGCTATGAGAAAGCAGTTGGTGGAGATCGCCCATTCCCACACCCTCATGGCCTCTCGACAGAGTGGGTAAGACCTGGTTCCCCCCTGTTTGTTGATGTACCAGACAACCGACATGTTGTCCGTCTGAATCGCAATCGTTCCTACGGGAAGAAGGTCCTGAAATGCTTGCAACGCTAACAGCACTGCCCTCATCTCTAGGACATTGATATGCAGTGAGGTCTCCGTGAGGTCCCACGTGCCTTGGACTGTCCTGCCCGAACAATGCCCCCGACCCAAGGCGGGAGGCGTCTGTGGTCACCGTGGCTACAGGAGGGGTCATAGAAAAGGGGCATCATTGCTGAAGGTCTGGAGATTGGAGCCACCATAGGAGGGCCCTCTTGCAGGCCCTGCTGAGGGGAACGGGATGGCTCAGAGGGTAGTGAAGAAGGGACCACTGGACCTGGAGGGTCCATTGTAAGACCCTCATGTTCAAACGTGCCATTGGCAATAGGTTGATCACTGCCGCCATCGAGCTAAGAGCCCTCAGGACCAATTAAGCCGGGGGAGCTGGAGATTGTAGAATGGCCTGCACATGTAGCCTCAGGGATAGTAGCCGGACTGTGGTCAAGAAAGCTAAGAGCTTGTTTGTGTCCAATCTGGCCCCTATGAAGTCTATAGTCTGAGTCGGAGTAAGAGACGACTTCTCTATGTTGATAGTGATCCCCAGCCGGGGAGCTAGACGGAGAAAGTAGTTTCTGGCTGAACAGAGTAGATGCCTTGTCGGGGTGGTCAGGAGCCAGTCGTCCAGGTATGGGAAGACCTGAATTCCCTGGAGCCTCAGGTGGGCTGCTATCACTGCTAACACTCTGGTGAACACCCTGGGGGCTGTGGTGAGACCAAAGGGGAGGACCCTGAATTGGAAATGACTGGCTCCCAGCCGGAAGCGGAGGAACCTCCTGGATTGCCTGTCCATCAGAATGTGGTAGTACGCATCCTTGAGTTCTACAGAGCACATCCAATCATTCTCCCGCAAAAGGGGGAGAATGGATTGAAGTGTGACCATGCGGAACTTTTCTTTGGTTACTAACAGGTTCAGGAAAGAGAGGTCGAGGATCGGTCTTAAGTCCCCCGTCTTTTTTGGCACCAAGAAGAACCTGGAGTAAAACCCGGACCTGCACTGGTCTGGGGGAACGTGTTGGATGGCTCTTGTTTTCAGCAAATGTTGAATTTCCATTGCTGCGGCCTCCCTCTGCTCAGGTGGGACATCGGGGAGGTATCTGGGGCTGCGTGGATAATGAGTAAAGGGGATTTGGTATCCTCTGGATATGATGCGAAGCACCCAGCGGTCTGTCGTGATGGACTCCCAAGCTGCTTTGAGAAACGCCCCCCGACTGCCTCCAGAGTGGAGCAGTCAGGCAACCCCTCAGGGGTGTTGTGTGGGTTGGTCCGAGAAGGATTCTCTGGATCCAAAGTTCTGCAGGCCCCCACTGCCTCTATGGCGGCATCCACCCTGCCCTCCTCTGCTGCAGAAGGGCTGGGAGTCCGGAGTGGAACAGGACTGTTGCGACTTCCGGAACCACATCTTCTTCTGTCCCTTTTGGTTGTTAGAAAAGGATCTCTGGGGAGCAGAGAAGTGGACTCCGATGGCAGACAACGTCTCCCCGTCCTTTTCGCTCTGGACCAAGGTATCTCGCATGGTTTTGCCAAAGAGGGCAGAACCATCAAAAGGGGCATTAGCGAACGACGTCTTGACGAGTTCCGCGGAATCACAGTGTCAGAGCCAGGCCTGACATCTCATAACGAGGCCCGCTCCGCCGGCTCTAGCGGCTCCTTCTGTGGCATGAGACAGAAGCCGCATAGAGGTGTTAGATATGGATCGTAGAGTGGCCATCCGGGTGGAGTGCAACTGTTTGTCCTCCGCCGACATGGACTCGGGGGGGGGGGTGACGCAGTGTACTCTTTAATAAGGTCCCACTGCAGTCGGAGTACAGTTCAGTGACCTCACCGAGAAGGTCGCTGAACTAAACACCCGCTTCCCTAGGCGGTCCATCGACCGAGATTCCTTGCTCGGGGGATGAACCGAGGGAATCTCCTGAGCAAGTTCCCTCTTGGTGGCCACCGCCACCAACATGGCATCTACCGGGGGACCCTTACTCCAGTGGGACCTGTCAGAGGGTGGGCTAAGGATCTTGTCCGGGTGCTAGGGGACTGGCTCCACAGTGTCCGGCTCCTTCCACGCCCTGGTAGTGATCAAATCTACCAGGGGATCGGCCGGAGGGGAAACTGAAGAGGTAGATGGGCCTGCTTCAAAAGCCTCCAGGAACACGGATTCGTCTGAGGTAGGCTTTGGGGCAGACCACCCCCCCTTTATTCTGAGCATCTCCATGATGTCACCAAATGAGACATCTTCGGGGGGTGATCTTGGGGAGCCTTCCCCTTCCTCCAAATCCGTGTCCTCAGTCAAAGACTCGGGGGAGTCCAGGTGCCTCCTCTTGCACCTTCGCTTGTGAGGGACCTCCTCGGGAGGGTTGTCCGAGGAGATCTCACCAGCAACATCTTGTTCCACTGGAACTACCTGTGATGTCAAAGCAGGCTGTCCCTGGGGCCGGGTGATAGAAGCCGGGCCCAACTGAGAAGGAGTGCAGGGTGGAGCCGTGGCAAGGTTCGGGGGCCTGGAAGCCCTCGACAAAACCCTCTCCACCACGTCGAATGCCGAGGGAGAGCTGCTCTCTCTGGGATCCGAAAGCAGACTCTCCCTCGGATCCGACGGATGGATCGGGGCCGGCGCTGAAGCGATCGGATCCGACAGACCAGCATGCTCCGACCCGGACGGAGCCGAAAGCATACCGATACCACCAGATCCGAAGCTCAGCCCTCGGCTCCGAGAGCTTGGATCCGAAGAAAATGGACCCGAAAGACTCGAGGGAAGTGTCGGCACGGAAGTACCCGAGGCTATCGGCGCCGACACACCCCCAGCTCCAAGGCTGCCTGGCTCCGAAGACTCCGAACCTGTGAAACGGGATGGAGAAGGAGCTATTAGGGCAAAGAAGGGGGTCGAGCTCCCCCCCCCGGAGGGGGGGGGGAGGCAGGAGCACTCCCATCTGCAGCTGGGCCTGGAGGAATCTTCTCATCATCCAGTCCAAATCTGCATCAGTGAGACTTCTTGTAGATCTCGACGAGGCCACTGAGGCAGGGCGGGAGTGTCGCCTCGATGACCTCGACGGAGATCGGGTCTCCTCCTCCTCAGGACCCGGTGAAAAGCACTGGGACCGGATCTGACCAGAAGACCTGGAGGGAGAAGACCGCTTAGCCGGGGGGGGGGCGAAGTGGAGGCCTCGGCCCGCCGCTTGTGGTGCTTCTCCCTCTTCCTTTCTTCCTAGCCTCCCTCTCCACCGAGCCTACAGTGGGAGGTCGAGTCCCGGCCCTGGGGTTGAACGCTGCACAAATGGTACAACCAGTGGACAGGTGTTCAACCCCGAGGCACAATACACACCGAGTGTGGCCATCCACTGGGGGACAGCTTATGGCCACACTCGGTGCACTTACAGAACATTAACTTTGGGACCTCAGACATACTGAGAAAGTAACCCACACACACAAGGCCCCAAACACACACACACAACACTGACGGAACCACGAAGGTAGGGGAAGGATAACTAGAATTAAGGTAAACTAAGAGAGTTTAGACTATAAGGGGGTTAAACACACTCTCACACCAAAAATTAAAGAAAAAGATTTAAAAAGTAAAATTTTTCCTCACAAACAGAACGAGAACGCCATAAGACTCAGGATCAAGCTGCTGAAAGAAAAAGCGGCAAACTAGATCTGAGGTCAGTCAGGGTTGGCAGGGGATTATGGGTAGGGGGAGAAGCTTGGAGCTCGGATCTAAAGCTGTTGAAAACTGCCAACTCGGATCCGAGGTCGGATCCGATTCCCAAAGGTTGCTGCACAAATGAAGTTAACTACTTCAGATCATGGCTTTAGTTTGGTTGGGAGAGATTTTATGTAAGCAGTGAGAACTGGCTTATGTGAAAAGGCGGTTATGTCAGTTGGTGAAGGAGTTGGAGTTGGTGCTGGGGTCTTCTTGGGTTTATTTGTTGATGGAGTCAACAAAGTATGAGTTAAGAAATGTGACAGGGCAGGGGTTTGGTGTAGTAGGACTTCCAGCTTGCTGCTGACTCAATAGCTTACCCAATCTCTATACTAATCAACAGATCCATCCAAGAATATATAGCCCCTGATATATGGAAAACATTCTGTACCATACTTCTACACAAAGGAGGAGACTCTACACAAAGGAGGAAACTCTACTGACCCTGCCAATTTCAGGCTCATAGCCATACTGCCCCCATTTTCATAAATTCTTGAAAAATGCATCCATACACAACTTCTCAACTATCTTCTACAAGAAAATCTTCTGACAAACCCAACACGCTACAACCCTCATATCTTTCACACCTAATGTCACTGAAGCTAGAGACAACAAACTTGTCTCTTTTTTTTAAAACAATTTTATTAATTTTAAATAAAACACATTTATAAACAATCACATTAGTTTCACAGAAAAATTGTAATTTCAGAGATTGTAACATATAAAATTCAAATTATATAGAGTAACTGAAAAACAACTAAGGTATATACAAAGACATCCATTAATCTTTACATAAAATGTAGCACTTTTATATGTGAAACACAATCAAAAATGGTTAAAGAAAAAAAAAGAAACTGAAGTTATTCATTGTGAGTTAATCTTTTTTCAACAAATTCTGTAAATTTACCCACATACGGTATTATGCATATGTCTTTCTAGTTGTTCTAGAAATTATAGTTTTAAGTTGCAAATAACAGACTTCATTGGCCATATTCTTGAATTCAGTGAAAGTAGGAGGGGATTCACATATCCAGTTTTTTGTAATGCTCTTTCTAACCACAGCAAGTATTGCCCAAAGTAAAGGATATTTTACTTTAACACTGTGTGATATGGGTGTATTAAAAGCCACTAAAGACTTGTTAAGCATGAAATTATCTGTGAATAGTGCATGTAATAGTTCATTAAAACTCCCCCAAAATACTCTTATAGCAGGGCAATCATAGGACATGTGAGCCCAATCTATATTTATGTCTGACTTACATTTGTTACAAAAGTTCTGTTTTCTGTTGATTTTATTCATTAGTTGAGGAGTATAAAAAGATCTGTACATAAATCTCCAGGTGTATAATTTCCATTTAAGCGACAGAGTTGTTTTCCCTGCCAATTCTAATATGTTTATTTTGTCTTGATCACAGGGAAGTTCATTATTAATTGTGTAGAAGTAATTCCAATAGCTTTCTGGGCAGCTATATGTTTCATTTCTTATGATTCTGAATATAAAAGAAAGTTTGCCTGAATAAATTTGATTATGCCGTAAGATTGACTGAAAGTAGTCTACCAATGCACTAGTATCATACTTGGTTGTTGCTGAGATCACATTTATTTTTTCTAAAAATAATCTGAGGGTTTGTATATCTAGCCATAAGCTGAAATTCCTGTATTATCTGATCTACACTTTTAGCTTTACTGTCTGAAGTCAACTGAAACCAAAACTTAAGTTAATTTTGTTTAACTCATTCACTCTGGAGCAGCTCAGGAAATGCTGCCTGCTTCCTTCCACCATAGGAACAACAGTGCAGCCTGAGCTCATTTTCAGAAAATCCATTTGTAATACCATACAGAAAAAAAAT
The DNA here is from genome assembly GCF_019279795.1 of Protopterus annectens. Classification (NCBI taxonomy): domain Eukaryota; kingdom Metazoa; phylum Chordata; order Ceratodontiformes; family Protopteridae; genus Protopterus; species Protopterus annectens. The sequence goes on from NC_056732.1 coordinate 39,781,338, forward strand.
GTTCGTAACTCTGTAACCATAAGAGCTAGACTAAAAATGTAATAGTGAACGTTGTTCAGCAGACACTGACCTTTCCAACAGTGAAAATGTTGATAGTGCATATCGAAGTCATTATTAAATATTTGCCAAGGAATGCTGATATTGTGGCTATTGTGTACTTTTTTGGTAAAACAAATCATATCTTGGTGAATGCACCCATGTAGACCCATACAATTTTTAATTAATTTGTTTGTATGAATGTCAGCTTTAAAATGATACCTTAACCATTACTGTGTGATGTTTTGTTATGGAAATATTTACAGAAATATGATTAATATTGTATTTCTCATAACTGATAATTAAAAAAGCATAATATCTCATCAGCTGTAACACACAGAGACTACATATCAGTGTACAAGTTGTGTGATTCAATGTCAGCTTCAAAATGATCCATCAGTTGTGCTGTCACCATGCTCCCTTCCAAATATATGGGCATAATAATGAGAAATATTGGAACTGTATAATTTTCAGAATCCTACAAGACTAAAGAAACTGTGATATATGTACATGTGTACAGCATACAGACACAGTTCTTTTACCATGTTGTAAGGAGTAATACTGTCTTCAAAATGAGGTATTACTTGGGACATTGACATGTTCCCTAGCAAAGTTATTTACCAAAATATGAAAAAAAAAATCACAATTTCCATAACCTAAGTCATAAACAAACTGTGATATCTGTACATGTGTACAACATACAGGGACAGTTCTTTTACCACGTGGTAAGGACCAATACCGTCTTCAAAATGAGGGATTATTTAGCACATTGTCAAAATGAGGGATTATTTAGCACATTGACATGCTCCCTAGCAAAGTTATTTACAAAAATATGAAAAAAAGTATAATTTTCATAACTTAAGTCACAAACAGTGATATCTGTACATGTGCTGTTGTTGTGTCTTTCGGCTTTTCCCGGTTAGGGGTCACCACAGCGGAACTCCGGTCCGCTAATGATTGGCAGTAGATTTTTACGTGCCGAGTTGCCGGCCCCGACGCACAACCTTCAACGAAGGTACGCCCATTCACACATGTCTCCACACAGAAGACGCTCTAGCTGAGAATCGAACCGGACAACGTCTTACTGTGAGGCGACAATGCTACCGCAGCACCACCACCACAGTTTGATATCTGTACATGTGTACAGTATACAAATATAGCTCTTTTTCCATCTTGTAAGTACTAAGATTGTCTTCAAAATGAGGTATTACTCAGCATGTTAACATGCTCCCTAGCAAAGTTATTTGCCAAAATATGAAAAAAATAATACATTTCATAATATAAGCCATAAACAAACTGTGACATGTGTACATAATACAGATACAGTTCTCTGACTATCTTGCAAGTATGAATACTGTATTCAAAAAGTATGTTGACATGTTCCCTACTACAGTTATTCAACTAAATATGAAAAAGTATAATAAATTTCATAACCTAAGTCTTAAACCGACATCTGTGCATATGTACAGCGTACAGATACAGTTCTTTTACCAGCTTAAAATAAGGTTGTACTCAGCATGTTGATGAATTCACTAGCAAACGTAGACAACAAAATATGAAAATTATCATAAGTTTTACAACCTGAGTTATAGTGTGTAATATCTGTAAATATGAGTATAGCATACAATTACAGTTCTTTTGTGAAACCAATGAGGTTTTCATAAAATTTAATAGAGTTCCCATAGTAGTCCTAGTTGGTTATGGTTGTTTTAAATCCTCCATCACTAGTTGAATACTGCCAATATAGCCTGGACTGCTGACATCACACCTTCTTCTTCTTTTGGCTTTTCCCGGTTAGGGGTCGCCACAGCGGATCATCTGTCTGCTCATGATTGGCAGTGGAGTTTTACGGTGTCGAGTTGCCAGCCCAGCGCCCAACCTTCCACAGAAGGCACACACACACACACACACCTAGGGCCAATTTAGAGTGTCCAATCCACCTACTGCATATCTTTGGGATGTGGGAGGAAACCGGATCACCAGGAGGAAACCCACGCGACCATAGGGAGGACATGCAGACTCCACACATAAGGCACCCCAGCTGAGAATCGAACCGGAACACCATTATGGGAAAAAGAAAGGCAGCTGCACAAGGGTCTTACCTGACAAGTGATAATGACTCCCTGTTATACTGTAACTGCACATATTGTACATTGATAATGTGCTAATGACTTACATTTCATTACTGAAAGTTTCTGCATGTTCAGACAAAGGTGATAATTACTGCTGTTGAGCAGACATTCATTACATTCCTGGTGCAGGTGTAATGTAAGACTGAGTCATTACCATCTGTCAATAAAACTAGGGTAACATCTATATATTACTGAGCACTTCCTTTCACCTAAATTCCACACGACTGACAAAGCCAAAAATCTTTTCCAAAACATACGGTTGATCCATGCCAGAATCAACGTACAAGTAATAACATTTATCTCTCTGAGCCATCACGCTGATTAGAATCAGATACACAAATAACAAACATCCAACATTACTCTGAACTTATTCAGAATGGTATCACCTATCTAGACACAACATACATTGCCAAAATACTAACAAATAAATTCAAGTACTAACTTTACCCCAGTTATTTTGTTCCAAAATCCACATATCCCTAAATCCTTTAAAACCACTGTTATCACAGATATACATGTGCTGAAGATGCTTTCTAAGATCAAAAATACTTCTTTCATGGGGCCTGACAATGTACATGATTCATTGTTCAAAGCGTTTTACCTACGTTTAGCTACAGGTTTTGTCATGGAAGTTTGTTACTCTGCAATCTGCAAGGGAGCCCCCATCAACAACCTTGGGAATTATAGACTCATCAGTCTAAGAAGTCCCATCCACAAAGCTATAAAATACGGTGTAATAAATCTTATAAACAAAAATCTTATATCAAAAATCTCATTAAACTTGGTTTGAGTAGTTTGGCTTCGTCACAGGCAGATCCTGCATAATGAACTTAAGTTAATTTCTTTGAGAGGATAATAGAGACTGTCAACAGTGATCATGCTATTCACATGGCATATCATGACTTGGTCTAGGTGTTTGGAAAAATATCCAAATATGGCATTGTAAGTAAGTTTAACATCTTAAAATAAATCTAAACTGGGTAAGATGGATAGCAAACTGGCTAGAAAGCAGAACCCATACAGTGAAAGTGGCAGGTACCTTATCAGAAAGTTTAAAAGTAATTAGTGATGTCCCGTCATCTTTTCAGCACTTTTCTGATCTCCAGACTGCAAAGTAAAACCCTTGCCAGACTAAGTTTGCAGAGTAGTGTTCAATCTAGCTACAGTTGACTTAGCTGAATTAAAGTATAACACTGTCATGAAAAGAGTACACTATGGCAATGAACACAGCTCTCAACTGCCACTGAAAAGAGTACACTATGGCAATGAACACAGCTCTCAACTGCCACCGATTTTGCCTAGTATTTTGCCCATCCCTAGTAAAAGCTGTAATTTGAAGGGGCATACTTTGGCAGTAACATGTCTCTAAACTCTCCTCAATTTTGCAGACTAACTTTGGGTTTGAGTATATTTTTGTCCTTTCCCTAGTACTTTTTTTCATTTGCTGGTAAATCAGTTAAAGTCTCATATTAAAAAATTGTACTTCTTGTTCAGAACATACACATCAATGAAAAACCTGCTGTTCTATTAACGTTGCCACAGAACTACAGGAATGTAACAAAATGGTTCAGAGTTTGGGTCTTTCCATCATCACTTTGCCCTGATTCTTGCAAAGACATTGAGAGCAACAAGGGAAGTAAGCTGTGCAGAACATTCCAGTGCTGATGTAGCCGCATTTATCACCATGCCCGTTTCAAAAAAATGGGATTACAATTAGTCAGACATGGCAGACATTATTCAAAAATGCTTGCTTATACAAAACTTGCTCCTCTATTAAATTTTTAGTGAATTAGAGTAGTATTTAAAAAGTATCCCAGATTCTGAGTCTTTCTCCAGTGATTTAGCTAGGTCATATGGTGCCCTGTAAAGGGAAACACCTGTTTTTCCACCCAAAAAAAAGCATAATACATACATACATTAAATAAACAAATAAATACATAAGTAAAATACATTTCTTTTGTCTAAAACTGTAGCAATTTGTTTGCTACTAATACAAAATTTTTTACTACAGTTAAATTACCAGGCGCGTTAGCGCTACAGCACTTCTGCCGTTACCACAAATGCAGTAATGGCATTTATGAAGTTACAGTATCGTGCCCTAACAGTCTGTATGGCAATAATTGTACAAATTAAAAGACAAAAGGTGGATAATTGCACTTAAATAATTGTGATAAGAAGAGCTACCTACTTCTTTTTCTTCTGAAAATGCACATTAATTTGTATTCTGTTATTCTAGCAACATACCATGTTAACTGTGCTAATATTTACAAAAAACTGTGTCTTGATTACCACCCGATTATTCCTTTATTGTGCATGATTCTGGAGATAAGACGTTGAGAGCTATGCAGCTGATGTCGGAGGCAAGGTAGCATTTGGCAAGCACCACATAAATGCATTCCTTGCACTTCTGCGACACAAAAATACACCAGCAAAAGAAGCAGTCAAATGGTGAGATAAAGAGAAATAGCTTTAATCCATGTTATACATCCGTCCTGGTACCTCGGCAATTCGCCTTCAATGGAACAAATATTCAAATGCACACATTCTCTTTTATATACTCATCAATTAAACAATTAATTAATTCATTGACTTATTAACCCTATAAGCACTTTAAAATAACATTTAGTAACATTCATATGATACTATATATAAAAATTAATTTTATACATATCCTACTTTTGAAAAACTAACTGAAAAAAACATATTATATAATGATTCATGTTATTTTTCAAAACTTACAAATATGATCAATTTTTCTATTAAATATTACTTATACTAGACATTTTTAAATAAATGTATATAACATTGAAATACAAAATTTAGAAAAATGAATAAATAAATACAATCAAATTTCATTATGAATCAAAGATTACACCACAACCATGTGTCATATTCATCCACTATCTAAATTCATCCCAGTGGGAAATAATGTATGATACCCCATAATCATTCTATGCTCTAACCTATTTAGTGCAGTTTTAAAATTTCCTGCACAATAATGTGGTCTAGCCAATACACTAAATACAAAACCTTCTGTACTACCATTGTGTATGTTAATAAAATGAGTGGCTACTGGACTGTTCATATTTCTCCTCCTAATATCCCCCAAATGCTCCAAAATACGCACCTTAACCTTCCTGGTAGTCTGTCCGATGTACCATAGCGGCATGATACAATCACACCCCAAAATGTACACCACCCCTGATGACATACAGTCAAACCTTTCAAATGCTAAATATTTTCTCCCATTTATTTTCATCCCATGCATGTTTTTTTACCTTATCACAAACCATACAGCGGCCACAACAATGCATGCCAACATTTATATTGGTTGAAAACTCTAATTTTCTATTTAACAGCTCTTTTAGATTATAATACCTGTTATATGAGAAGGTAATGTGCTTCGGAAACAGATGACCAACATTTAAGTCTTCACACACAACATGCCACAATTCTCTAATGATTTTTTCAACCATATTAGAAAAATCTGAAAACTTGGATACAAAAAATATCTTTTCTTGTGTGAATAACGTCGGTTTTTACAGACGTTACATTGATGATTTAATTTTTATTTGTAAGGGTGAGGTGTCCCTATTTATGCAGTTTATGGAAAATTTGAATCAGAATACACATGGATTAAGGTTTGTCGCACAAAATTCCTCATACAGTACATCCTTTTTGGATGTAGAATTTTATGTAGGGAAAGGTAACTTGATACAATATAAACCCTTTAGGAAACCAACAGCGGTAAACAACTTTTTGCATGCAAGCAGTATGCATCCTCCCCATTTGATCAAGGCATTGCCTGAAGGGGAATTTAAGAGGATTTTGAGAAATATATCGGATACAGGTTTATGGGAAGAAGCATGTGATGAAACTTTCAACAGACTCTTATCTAGGGGATATGAGAGTACCATACTTTTAGATATAAAGAAGAGATTGTGTAGAATACGTACATCAGGGAGGAGTATATATCATAATAGTCATAGTCATTTAGTGACTTCGTCTACACAAGAAAAGATATTTTTTGTATCCAGGTTTTTGGAGCTTTTGGGGGATATTAGGAGGAGAAATATGGACAGTCCAGTAGCCACTCATTTTATTAACATACACAATGGTAGTACGGAAGGTTTTGTATTTAGTGTATTGGCTACACCACATTATTGTGCAGGAAATTTTAAAACTGCACTAAATAGGTTAGAGCATAGAATGATTATGGGGTATCATACATTATTTCCCATTGGGATGAATTTAGATAGTGGATGAATATGACACATGGTTGTGGTGTAATCTTTGAATCATAATGAAATTTGATTGTATTTATTTATTCATTTTTCTAAATGTTGTATTTCAATGTTATATACATTTATTTAATAATGTCTAGTATAAGTAGTATTTAATAGAAAATTAATCATATTTGTAAGTTCTGAAAAATAACATGAATCATTATATAATATGTTTTTTTCAGTTAGTTTTTCAAAAGTAGGATATGTATAAAATGAATTTTTATATATAGTATCATATGAATGTTAAATGATATTTTAAAGTGCTTATAGGGTCAATAAGTCAATGAATTAATTAATTGTTTAATTGATGAGTATATAAAAGAGAATGTGTGCATTTGAATATTTGTTCCATTGAAGGCGAATTGCCGAGGTACCAGGACGGATGTATAACATGGATTAAAGCTATTTCTCTTTATCTCACCATTTGGCTGCTTCTTTTGCTGGTGTATTTTTGAACGTTTTATGGTGGATTTGTGGTCGTTGTGGACTTCTGTGACACATCAAGAATCTTACTAAGACATTCTTTGATCCTCGGAAAAAAGGCACTAAGATGTACCTAAATTTGGGTCTTTGTAAAACTGTTCAGCCCACTGCCTTCAGGAATGAATGCATGAAATATGCTAAGACTAAATGGAAGTAGTAGTTGCAAACTGTTTGGCAAAAATATCTCAGAGACAAATGCAGCTTTTCCAAAACACGCTTCACTGTACTGTTTTCTTTTACACATTTGGAATCTGACCCCTCCACCCCTCTCCAATTACATCTGGACAGTTTGCAACTATTGCTTCAAGTTTGTTTGCTCTTTTCACATAGGTGTATTATTGAAATAGTGGGAATACCTGTACCTCTCAAATGTCGCTTATTTTGTAGCATGTTTGCACTCTCCCTAGATTTCGTTTCTAATTTCCTGCTAAATCAGTGAAGATCACAGCGAGTCAGTAATGCCGTACATTAAGAGTTTTCATATTTCCTGTTTAGAAAGTACAAGATAATGCAATGCCTGTTGTTCTATACTTTTCAAGTGATATTACAAAAATAAAATGATTCTGGGCTTTTTCACCTTAAGTTTTCTCCTGATGTGAATAAACTTGGTGTTACTGTGGCCAGCTTCAGTCTGTACCAGATTTCTACCACTTGGATTGTCTCCAACATTGAAGGGAAGTTAATGAGAGAGAGAAAAGAGGTGGGGGTTATCTGCATGCGAGGGCAAGACTGAGAACCCGAAGGTCGGAAATGAAAGAGATGCCAGGATAATAATGGATATACACTTTTTAAGCTTCAGACAGGCAAGTTAGTTGCATACAGTCCTGGAGTGAGTGATACACATATGCTTACAGAATCATCTTGCTGTGATCGCAATAAGATACAAGATGCACAGCAAGCCGATTTTCTTAAAAAAAATTCACAAAGGACCGTCTGGCAACTCCACAGTGAAAAATAAGTTGAGAAGGTAACTGACAAAGGTCAGGTACTTTTTCAACTTATTTAACAGTGGAGTTAAAATATGAGTATAAAGTGATATGCACTTGGGGAAGGCACTCAGGTATAACAGCATGCAATTCCCAGTGCCTCAGAGAGAGCTTGGAATTAAGCACAGAGGCACCATGTGAAGTTACTCGGAGTAAATTTGTTAAACAATGTGATTTTATTTAAATCTGATGTCAACAAAGAATCTTGTGTAAATGCTATAGGGAATAATAGAAAAAACATTCTTTATATCTGACGTGTTTATATATGAAGTCTCTAAAATTTGTTAGAATATTGTAAATGTAGCTGGTTGTATGCTTGGGTGTTATATCCATAGCAAAGTAATCTTTTAGTATCCATAACATTGGATTACTTATTATTGCTAGCTTACAAGTTAGAGGTCTCATTATTAATTGCATAGCTGTTGCTTCCCAATAAATCTTTCATTTAGCCGAGTATGAAGTATCCAAAAGTTGTGCAATTGTTCTAATTATAGAAGAACTGGAATATAGGTTCAGATATGGAAATGCTATCCCCCCTTTGCTCCAACTATTTGGAGTATGTCTGATCAGCATATAAACTAAAGGAACTAAAATAACTCACTGCTTGAATCTTACTATCCATATTCATTAACAAGACCTTCCAGTTTCTCAGTTTTTGTATTATCTTTTGTTTAGTATCTTCCCATATATTCGGAGCTTATCGTGGCCCGATAAATGGGATATTGCTGAACCAATTTGTGTGGGGACTAGTTTAAAACTATTGCCTTTGTTTTATCTTCATTAATTTTATATCCTGAAAAGACCTGATACTGTCTCAGAAAGTTCCACAACACTGAAATGTCCTTTTCTGGTTTTATCAGGTATAAAATGATATCATCGACAAATAAAGCCAACTTTTCTTGACTACCATACCAATTATATCCTTGAATTTCTGAGTCCCTTATTGTCTTTGTCAGTGGTTCTAAATATAACACAAATAACACAGGTTAAACAAAACATCCCTGCTTGGCTCCTCTGCTCAAACAGAACTTATCAGAGAGGACCCCCCCCCTTTAATTTCTCCTCTGATCCCCTATATATCCTCCTAATTAACCTTATAATTTTATCAGGGAATGAAAATGCTTCCATTGCCCTACTCATAAACTCCCAGATTACCCTGTCAAATGCTTTCTCTGCACCAAGACTCACTGACAACAACGGTATTTTCTTACATTCAGCTTCCCTCTGGATCATCAATGTTTTGTTAATCTTGTCAAATGTTTGCCTCCCCCTCCAAAAAAACACCAATCCATATTCTATCAATTTTGACATCACCAGTGCCATTCTTTTAGCCATTATAGGCATAAACACTTTATAATCATGTTTTAAAATTGAAATGGGCCTATATGAGCTGGGTCTGATGGATCTTTACGTATTACCTTTACCACTGCTTTCTTATAGGATGTTGATGGTTCTCGTCCTTTTAAAATACTGTTAAACAAAACCTTCCAGATCTTTATCAGTTTCTTCCCTCCTAGCTTCCAGACTTTCACAGGAATACCATCTGTTCTCTGGGACTTTCCTGTTCATAGGTTCACAGGTTCATAGGTAGGTACTAGGCTATCTGCCCGAGGGCATTTATAAGCCTAGCCAGTGTGTGTCGGCTTTCGCCACCCCATTGATTAATTAACTGATCCTCTGTCAAGCAGTGCCAATGAAGTGTTCCCAGGGGTGTATTTTCTGTTACCCATCCACTCAAGGTTTCTCTTGAAGAGTGTTAGTGAGGGGCTCTGCCTGATGTAATTTGGAATTTTGTTCCAAAGCATGGGGAGTCTCTGTGACAGGAATCTATCCCTCCAGCATGTTCTATTTATTGTTGGGGAAAGGTTAAGCTCACTAGAGAGCATGGCTCGCAGTGACTTGGATTTCTTTAGGTAAAGCATGTCCATCAATTCTGAGTTGGACATGGCTTTGTAAGTCAGGCAGAGATCACCTCTGCGTAAGTGATATGTCACTGAGTACAGCCAGAGGTTTTTCAGTCAGGCTGCATTGGACATATATTTGAGACCAGTAATCCTCTTGGTGAGGTACATTTGTGATCTTCCCAGCTGTTAGAAGTGTCTTGTGAGGTACATCCCAAATGGGGCATTGTACTCTATGATGGGTCTAATGAGTGATGAGTAGAGGGGCACTATAACCTCTTTATTTCTAGATGTGAACCCTTTAGTAATTAGATGGGCCACATAGAAGGATTTCCTAACTACTTTAGCAATATGATTGTCAAAGGAGAGATTACTATCTACCTGGGTCCCCAGATCTCTTATTACCTCTTCTGTATTAAGGGGGCTGCCACCTATGTGGTAATTCGTGGATGTTTTCTTTTTTCCCAAACGGGATGACAATGCATTTTTTGGCATTTAGCTTGAGGCCATGACTTTGACACCAGGTATCCGTCTCAGTAAGGCCCTTTTGGAGAATGTCCGTGTCAGCCAGAGAGTCAATTATGGCTCCCAGTTTGCAGTCATCGGCGAACTTGGTTAGCCATTGTCCTCCTGTGTTTGCCTGTACTTCTGAGAAGTATATGCCGAACAGTAGGGGTCCCAGGACCGAGCCTTGCGGGCCACCACTTGTGACTGGTTTAGAGTCGGACCTGGAGCCCGTTATTCTTACCGTGTGAGTTTTGTCTGTAAGCCAGTTGGCAACCCATCTCGTGATGTAGGGGTTTATGTTCAGGCTGATGAGTTTTTCTGTAATACCCGAGTGGGGAATGGTGTCAAAAGCCTTGGCGAGGTCAAGGTATGCTGTGTGAACCACCTTTCCCTCGTCTACGGTCTTGGTGACTGTCTTGAAGAAGTCAACCAGGTTTAGTAGGCATGATCTGCCCTTAACAAAGCCGAACTGGGTCGGGCCAAGTGTTTAGAGGTTCCAAATGTCTTTGTTAATGAGTTCCATGATGATGTGCTCCATAGAGCATCATCATCATTAAGCATCCTGTCTTGCCTTATATAAGTGGTACATTTTGAGTTATCTCTGCTTAATATCAGAGCTTTGGCCGGCTAACATCTACCTGAAATCAGCTGGAAGTATAAGTGAATTTAAGTACACTTTTATCTGATCTTTTGCATATAGTATTGTATTTAATTTATTTATTTGTGTTTTTCACTGAATCTGTAGACTGGTTATACATCACCATTTTATTTCATCTCCTGTTATCCTGTTAGTAACTGAGCATCTTTTACATATAACCTTGGCATATTTAATTCTTCTATAAACATTTCCGTGTGTACTTTTTCTTGATTTCCACATTTCTCTACTTTATACAGATTTTCATAACATTTCTGAAAAATTTCTAATATCTCTATAGGATCTCTGGTTATTTCCTTGTTATAGGCTCCCTAAGCGCATACATATTATTGAGGTAGTCCCTTATTTTTTGTTTAGCACCCTGCAATTGCACATCTTCTTGTTCTGTGAGATTCCCTCTATTCTGCAATACCTTAACCTTTGTCAGTCCCTCTAAATAATTATTGTTACTTCTTAACCATATCTCTTTTTCTTTTATTTCTACCTTATTTTTAAATTCCACTTTATTCCACTACCTAGCTATATTTTCAGAAGGAATTTCTGTCTTCCCTAATAACTCTCAAATAATTTCCACTACAATTCCTTAAATTCCTCTCTTTTTAAGAGATAGGTAGGGAAGTGCCAGTGTCTCATTTTTATTTCATTACCCTGTATTTTTATTTTAGTTATTATTGGTGCATGATCTGAAATAGTTATTGGATGCATGCCAAAACTTTCAATTTAAATACACATGCTCCTGTGAAATGCCTAGCCTAGCTCATTTTTTGCACCTAGATGAATAATATGTAAATTATTTCCAAAATCGTACTACTGAATTCATATCATCCATACTAAACATTTTCAGAAATTTCTTCAAATATCTATCTTTTTTGTTATATTTTCTCTTTTAGGTCCCCACAAGCATCCTGACTGTTGCAAATCAAATTCCAGTTCCCATCTATAAGTGATATTCCCTGCTGAAACTTGAATATTTCTCCCACTTTTCTCAAGCTCCATTGTAGCAGTTTTAAATGGAATATAAATGCATGCCAGCACAATCTTCCTTCCCTTGCCAGTAGCTCCTTTGTACTACCACTCAACCATTATTATCTTTTTCTCTTGTCTATCAGTAGTGGAGCTCCTCTTGCAATTAATATAAGTACTCACATTTTCTTTTGTCCCAGATATTCCACTGAATAACCATCCTGAAATCCTTTATCAAATTTACATGCATACACTAATATTTGGCAGGTTGAACCTTTATAAAGTTCTTTCTTGTTATATCCATTTGAACCAATGTCACATCATACAAGTTTTTTTTTAATGAAAACCCTCAAACAAAACACAAACACTTCCCTAGAACATCCCAAGAACTCATTAACTTAATACTAACACACAAAATATGTACATCTTCAAATAACAAAGTTTAACTCTCCTAACAAGAATAAGTGTCCCAGACTGACAGCCATACTCACAGGCTTTAATTAACCTATCATGAAGTTTATCCATGCTAAGATGCATGGTATAGCCTGTACTTCTACTTCCACTAAGTGATGTCTGTTTTTGTCTTAGTCTTTTTTGTCTCAGATGTAGAAAATAACAAATGCTTTCAGAAAACATTATCTCCTAACCATTGAAAGAAAGACATATTCTGTTTTTATTTCCCTTTATCTGATTCTCTCCACAGAAACATGAAAACAAGATACAAGTTGCCTTCCACTACAAGCTTTTATTGTTGCACTAGGAACATTTGTTTGCTAGAGGAAAACTTCATTATATTCACTGTTTTTTTTTACTTGCATTTACTTGCATTCTCATTAAAACTTAATATTAGATCAAGCCATGGAGGGTCTTAAACCAGTCATCCCTCTTTGCAAAATTAAGGAAAAAGCATGCCAATTTTACTTATATCATGCTATTTTTCCAGAGTTTCTTCTCTTTTTACATTGTAGTGCTTACACGTTTTAAAACTGAAAAAGAAGAATGAAAGAAGGAGGAAAAGGGGGGTGGGGCACATGATTACTTATTACACAAAAAAAACCTGAAAAGTCTTTACTTTATAGCATGCAATATATGTCATGTTTTATTAAAGATACTGTTAAGAACAAAATGTGTTTTACTTACAGTTTCCTCTTCCTCTCTCCTTAATATTTTTCCAAACATTAATGACATGGAGTAGGGCATATGTTTTGGATTCCCCTACAAGTTTAACAAAATAAAAGTCCAATATTTCCAGGTTTTTTTTGTTTTGTCATATTTTACAAATGAGATATATGCTTTGTAATCCCACATTTATTCACAAATTTCTGGGTTTCTGGTTTTCTTCCTGTTGATTTCTGTCTCCCAAATCCAGTCTCTGGATCATTTCCAACATACTCCTGATTTGTCTAGTCAACTCCTGTGCTTTTTTCTGTCTCTTAAGCATTTTCGTTTGGAACTTTGGAAAAGGTTTCACTAGCATAGTCTCTCTATGAGCTTTATTGTCAGAAGAATCAAAGCAGAATCCTCTTCTGCTTGATAGCTCACTTTTTGTTGGACAAATTTTTGTATTATCTCCTTGCTCTGCATCAAAAAATGACTTTGACCCCCCAGGAAAAATATTCCTAAGACAGCTGGATAGAACAGGTTGAATCCTACACCTACTTCTTGACATTCCCTGAGTGGTGGCATTTTTGGCCAGTTTGTAATCATTTTCCAAACTATGCCGTCTCCAAATTTTAGTACTCTGTCCTTCTGCCACATTTTTATCAGAATCAGCTCTTTCTGCTGGTAGGATTGCATCTTTACATGTACAGGTCTTGGCTCCATTCTCATGGCCAGGTTTGGAGAATACACATAATATGCCCTTTCAAACAACAAATACTGCTGTGGAACACCAGTCCAGGTGCTTATTTGTACTTTTATAAAATTAATACAGTTTGTTCCTTCCAGTTTCATTGGTAGAGAAGAAAAACCCAGGTCTTTCCCTTGGTGCTTTGTCCTCTAATTCTACCATTTCTTGAAAAGTACAGTTTTGTACCTACCATAAATGTAGATGTTCGAAGATCCACATTGCTGCAGTCCTAACACTTGGGTAGTCCGCTGTCCCAGTCGGCCCGAATACCAAAGTATAAGGCTGACGTCGGTCAAGGCGCATTAGTCTGACATCAGTACGTCAGGGTACAAATGCGCATGACCGACGTCATATCCTCAGTCTTTTCTTGCCCCAGATGTCAGAAGACCCTAAAAAAATAAGGCCGAAACCAAAAAACACCAAACACTCCTGTACCAAATATATGTACAATATATACAAATTTTCAAAAGTACAACCCCACCCACACAACCACCCCTAAACACAGAGGGGAAGGAGGGAGGGTAAATTGGACTGCAGCAATGTGGATCTTCGAACATCTACATTTATGGTAGGTACAAAACTGTACTATGTTCTTCATCCCACATTGCTGCAGTCCTAACACTTGGGTAGAATCCCAAAGCAGAGGTAAGGGAGGCTGGCAAATCATAAAGAAGCAGGAGCTGTCAACATGCCCTGCAAAATAGCCGTGGCAAAACCAGCCCTAGATTTAGAGTAGAGAGGAAGGTGGTAATGCTTAGAGAAAGTATGCACTGAACTCCAAGTAGCTGCCTCCAAAATATCCTTAGTTGCCACCCCTTAGAAATGCTGTTGAAGTGGCAGTAGCCCTAGTGGAATGAGGCCTAATCCCAGCTGGAATCTCCTTGCCATGATGGGAATAACAAAATGCAATGCAAAACCCAATCCACTTAGAAATAGTTTGTTTTGACACAGGCTTGCCCTGAGAACTCAAAGCAAAAGAAACAAACAACTGCTGAGACTGCCTAAAATCTTTAGTCCTGCTTAAATAATAATGCAACTGCCTGTGTACATCTAAAGTGTGCAAAATCTTTTCCCCCTTATTTTGGGGATCTGCATAAAAAGTAGGCAAATGAATAGTTTGGTTTAAAGCCACACTAGAAACCACCTTAGGCATAAAGGAAGGATTAGTACGTAATGATACCCTATCCTTATGGAAAATCAAAAAAGGCTCAACCGCCATAAGGGCCTGCAATTCAGAAACCCTTCTTGCAGAAGTAATGGCCAACAAAAAAGCAGTCTTCCATGACAAGTATTTCAATTCAGCAGTAGCCGAGGCTCAAAAGGTTGTAGAGTAAGTTTCTCCAACACAAAATTGAGATCCCAAGCAGGAGTAGGAGCTCTCGTGGGGTCTTATATTCTTTGCCCCTCTAAGAAATTGCTTGAACAAAGGATGAGAAAACAATGGTGGGTCACAATCATAGTGAGCTGAAATTGCTGCAGCATGAATCTTAATGGAAGAGAAAGACAAACCTTTGTCCAATAACTCAGTAAGATATTGAAGAGCCACACTCAAATTAGGCTCAGAAACCTCCAAATCCTTTGCTGCACTCCAAAATAAAAATCTCTTCCATTTTCTGCGTACACTTTCCTTGTACTAGGTCTTCTGGCTTCCATAATCACATTCAAAACTTGTTGAGGAAGTTGAGACCTGCTGTGGCTCAAAACAGAATATGCCAGGCTGTTAGATGAAGAGAGTGAAGCTTGACATTGAGTAGATGACCGTCCCTCTGAGACAATAGGTGTGGAATCAAAGGTAAAGGCCATGGAGGCTTCCTTACCAGACTCCTCAGTAATGGGTACCAGTGTTGCCGAGGCCAATCTGGAGCTATTAAAATCATCCTTGGCTTGTCTTGTCTGACCTTTAGGAGTACCTTTGGGAGGAGAGGCAGAGGTGGAAAGGCATACACATGAAGATTTTTCCAACTGAAAGAAAGAGCATCCACTTTCCAAGCTGTGTGATGAAACCTTTTCGTGCAAAACTTTGGCAGCTGGTGGTTTAGTGGAGAAGCGAACAGATCTATGTCTGGAGTTCCCCATGACACTGTCAATTTACGAAATACATGAAGATCCAGTTTCCACTCGTGGGGATCCATGATTTGCCTGCTTAACACATCTGCTAAGGAGTTCTGTGCTCCCGGCAGAAACCTTGCCTGAAGATTTAGTTGCAAGCTGAGCGCAGTCTCCCACAAAATCATTGCTTGCCTGCATAGAGGATAAGAATGTGTTCCCCTTGTTTGTTGATGTATCACATGACAGTTGTGTTGTCTGTTAGAATCAACACCTGCCCTGGAAGAAGTAACTCCTTGAAAGCCATTAATGCAAACTGGACTGCTAACATCTCCTTCATGTTGATATGTAGATGCTGTAGTCTGGCAGGCCACTTGTCTTGTATCCACTTTCCATTCAGATGAGCTCCCAAGCTATGTCTGAGGCATCTGTCGTTAGAATCTGACTCGCCTCTGGCCGGGTCACAGAGAGTCCCTTGTTTAGGTGACATTCCTGAGCCCACCACAAAAATTCCTTTTGAATGCAAGGTATTATTTGAATGACAGTGTCCAAATCCTGGCAGTGCTGTGTCCATACATTTTTGAGATACCATTGCAGCTTCCTCATATGCAGTTTGGCATTGGGAAGCACCAGAATACAAGATGCCATGAACCCTAAGGCTTGAAGGACTGTCCTTGCAGTCAGCCCGGACTGAAGAGATAGTTGATGGAAGTAAAGGGAAAGATTCTTTTGTTTGTCCGGGGTTAAAAAGGCCATCTGGGTTGCTGTATTCAGTCTCACACCCAGAAAGCACATGTCTTGAGAGGGTACTAGACTGGACTTTATTTCGTTCACAGAATACCCCAGGCATCTTAGCACTGCTATCACATATTCCAAATGCTGCAGCAAAAATTAACTATTCAGGATACACCACGAAAACACCTTCTTCAAATAAAAAATCTCTTTTATTCCAAAATCAGAAGTAAAAAATCGAGATGAGCGCTTTCACTTGCAACTAGCAAGCTTCTTCAGATCAAATAACAAATGTAATGCAATGGTTTAAATAGCACTGGTTGTATTCTCTGATCACATCATTAACAGGTTCATTAAATGAATTCAATTAGGCAATCAAAGCCTCACCCAATTCAGAAAAAAACTTTCTTATGTTTAGTAGCTACAAATCTTCTATGCAGAAATATGTGTAGCAACTGTGGTTTATCAAAAATACATCTAACCTAGTCTCTGTTCTAACATTAAGTGACTCGCAATATCTATGCTGTGTCAAACTGTTGATGTTGCCGGTCAGGCCAAAATAAATAAATAAATTCAAAGACTGAAGCGGACGCTAAACTTGTAGTGTGTGACTAGCTATGAACAACACTTCAATTCCAATGCTTTAGTGCATCTCAATTATTAAAAACAATCACACTGTTCGTGTACTCAGATACTAAATCTGAATAAACAAATAAAATCAACATAAAAATAGAATAAAACATTCCATATTATCAATCAAAGTCTAAAGTTACTCATGTGAACAAAACAGCATATTGCTTGGATTTTTGTTTGTAATATATTAAAATTCATATATTTATATATTATTCATTCAAAACATTGTCCTGCTATTGCCTTATTGAAAACTTTTGTGTGATTAAAGATAGCAGCACCAAACTGTCACTAAAATAAAATGCTAAGCATTACGTAAATGTAAATGCTAGATCGTTTTATCAGGTGGGTATTTGAGTCTAGAATCATTCATAAATTTAAATCAGCACATGGCTTTGATTTACATTTGTAAAGTTTCAAAATTCATATATTTATATATTACTGTTCATTCAAAACATTTTCATTTTATTTCCATATTTAGGGCGTTGTATGTGATAGAATATAGCAAAACTAATATGTCGCTAAACAAATTGCGAAGCATTATATATCACTACTAAAGCATTTTATCAAATAGTAGCATTATTATTTAAGGGCTGTTACTGGATCAATATGCATCGTTGTATTCCGTATCAGTGAGAGCGGTTAATATTTTCATCACAACCAATAAACATTATCTCATGTGCATCATTTAACAAAAGATGCATAAACTGAGTAAAAACTATATATAAAACTATCATGTATATGTATATGTATGAATATACATCTCTAATATAAATAACGAAGTATCAAAATATCAAAAAGCACCAGAATACAAGATGCCATGAACCCTAAGGCTTGAAGGACTGTCCTTGCAGTCAGCCCGGACTGAAGAGATAGTTGATGGAAGTAAAGGGAAAGATTCTTTTGTTTGTCCGGGGTTAAAAAGGCCATCTGGGTTGCTGTATTCAGTCTCACACCCAGAAAGCACATGTCTTGAGAGGGTACTAGACTGGACTTTATTTCGTTCACAGAATACCCCAGGCATCTTAGCACTGCTATCACATATTCCAAATGCTGAATAAGGTCTTCCTTTTCTTGAGCCAGAATCAGGCAGTCGTCCAAGTAAGGATAGATTTGTATTCCTTTTAGCCTGAAGTAAGCTATCACTGGAGCCAGAACTTTTGTGAATACTCTGGGCGCAGTAGATCTCACAGCTCGAAAACGCAGATACTTCCTGCAACTTAGTCTGATAGGCACATGAAGGTAAGCCTCCTTGAGATCTAAAGTTACCATCCAGTGATCTTTGCCCAGCAGAGGTAAAAGCTGTTGTAACGTCAACATTTTGAACTTGGGAATGTCCAGATAAGTGTTGAGGATAGATAAATCCAAAATTGGTCTCCACGTGTTCCCCTTTTTTGGTACTAGGAACAGGCGAGAATAAAATCCTAGGCCCCTTTCTGGCACAGGAACCGGCTGAATGGCCCCTATTTGGAGTAACAGAGAAATTTGCTTGTGGGCCTCTTTTCTTTGTAGCGGAGGAATGTCTGGCATGCCTTTAAAAGGAGGCAAGGTATGGAAATAAAACCTGTAACCGTGGTGAATGATATCAAATACCCATCTGTCTTGGGTAATTAAACTCCAATTTTCTTTGAAAAGTGCCAGCCTTCCTCCCAAAGGTGCTGCCAGACGAGAAGGCTCTGGCAGCTGAAAAGGCAGGTCATTGGGTCTGTTTACGAAAGGACTGACCCCTGCCCTCACCAGAAGACTGAGTCGGTGAACTCCCTGTTCTAGGCCTAAAAGAACCTCGAGCTCTGCCCCTACCACGTCTAGACCTACCCCTAGACTGGGAATCATAAGAAGGATATGTCCACCCCTTAGTAGGCCAATTTCTACTAAACTTCAGAGGCTGAACCTGCAAAAAATCTTTAACAGTCTGCATAGACTTAGCCTTGTCCTCCATTTTCTTTAAAACTGCTTCCACAGGCGAACCAAACAACACATCAGATTGTAACGGAGCATCTAAAATCCTTGTCCTAACATGCTCAGCTAAATTCTGATCCCTCAGCCAGGCGTGCCTGCGAAGAACAGAACCAGTGGCAGCCACCCTCGAAGAGGCCTGTACAGCATCAAAACCACATTGCAAGGAATGCTTACCCACCTGTTCAGAAACATGAACTAAATCCTGCAACTCTTTACACTCAATACCTTCCGCCAGAGCATCCACCTTAGACTTCAATTGTGAAAGGAGATAATTTTGGTATTTTAACATGTGGAACTGGCAATTCAAAGCCCTCATGGCTAAAGTGGAAGAAGTATACACCTTCTTTCCCCATCTATCCAAAGCCCTTGCCTCTTTATCAGGAGGAACAGGATTTTTAACAACAGAAGCCTTAACACCTTTAGGCCCCTGAGAAACAGTTTCTGGGTCTGCCCTAGGACTCTTAAAAGATACTTATGAGCTTCAGGCACCCTATAATACCTATCCGGTTTAACTGGGGCAGGAGGCAAAGAATCAGGGTTCAGGGAAGCCTCTGCAAAACATCTTCCACCACATCCAGAACAGGAGGTATAGCTAAAGGCCTATGCTGGGGTAGAAACAAAATTCCCTAAGCCTCTTCCTGGAATCAGAGAAATCTTGACCTTCCCATTTAAAATGCTCCCTCATGGAATGAAGAGTCTCTGAAAAAGAAAAATCCTCAGGAGGAGAAGCCGAAGGAGTAGAATCATCTACATCAGAATCAGAATAAGGAGGATACTCCTGTAAGTCTTCAGTCGAAGACTCAGAAGCCTCGAACACTGCTCAAAACTCTCAAGCTCAGGTCCCACCCTAGGCCTCTTATCAGGAGGGGGCATAGAACCTCTAATCATAGTAATCAAATCTTCTGCCATTTTAAGCATATGTTTCTTAGGCAAAGACCCTGAAGAACTAGGAGAGACACCCACTGAAGTTAAACCTGGCCTGCCTCTCGAAGAAGCCTTGGAAACAGAAGGGGAGGGCCTAACCACCTTAGGAAGGGAGGGGAGAACAGCTACCTGAGAAGCCCCTTCAGCCTGGCCTACCTCCTGAGAGGACACATCTTGTAACAGTAAAGTCTCTCCCTGAGACTCCAAAGAAACTTCTGGCAGAACCTCCGGCTCCACCGAGCCTTCTAAAGAACCGACGTCTGGGACAGACAGTTCTTCCAACCTAGGCTTTGCTGCTTTGTCCTTGCGCTTTTAGCGAAGCGGCCGGAGCATCCGGCGGCATTTTATAATTACAACGCTTCCCAAAACTAACCTGGCACAGTCTAATCTTCTCTTTATAGTGCGTTTGTTAAATCTAGCACAAGAGCGACATCCAACAACGTCGTGCTCAGGCCCTAAGCAAGGTATACACAAGGTATGGTAATCCCTATGAGGTATCTGTTTCCCACAAGAAATACAGTTATTCACTTTTCCTGACATCCGGTTAAATACTGAGGCAAGAAAAAACAAAATATTCCCAACGGGTACTTAGCCAACTTTGATTCGGTCTGAAACTCCGACTTCAGAAAATTTCAGAACGCCAACCTGCACTCGCAATACTGCTTCTGCATCGGACCATGCGGCAAAAAAGACTGAGGATATGACGTCGGTCATGCGCATTTGTACCCTGACGTACTGACGTCAGACTAATGCGCCTTGACCGACGTCAGCCTTATACTTTGGTATTCGGGCCGACTGGGACAGCGGACTACCCAAGTGTTAGGACTGCAGCAATGTGGGATGAAGAACATCATCTGTTCTTGAGTAGTTTCATACTTTGCTCTGATTTTTGCAGTTCTATCAGCTCATCTGAATCTCTGTTTAAAGCATCTTCCATTATCAGCCTTTTGTTATTTGAGTTGATATACTCCTTCAGTGTTTCATTTATTTTAATCAGCTTTGAGCATGTTCGATTTATTTTTTCCTCATGATTACTGGAAGTCATGTCTTGCAACAAAGCTGGAGCTTGAACTACTTTTTACTAAACACTGGCTAGGGTTCTTCCCAGCCAGTTATTATTCCCTCGCCTTTTGTGATTGATTTTCTTTCACATTCTCTGAATTTCTTCTTTGCTTGCATCCAGGCAAGTGCACTTACTAGCGAGTAACTGAAATTTACCCCAAAAGACAAACTCACTGGCTCTCTTTTCTAATTTTCACTTTTCAATCTGGGAGAGATGAAATTATGCTGTTACTCAATGTGCAGCCATCTTGGCAGCCTTGGGCGAACTTCTTAAACCAAGATTAATTATAACATCTTCTTTAGTTACGTTAGAAAAATAAAACTCAATAGCTTATGTTTCTCAGAACTTTTTCATAATGGCACCTCCTATTCTAACTCAATAGACATTACCAACACATTAGCAAACAAATTTAGTGCCTCTCACTCCCCAGACTTCTTTTCAGAATCCTAAAATATCTGAAGCCCTTAGTCCATTAGACCTGAAAATATACCTGGTTGCTTAATTAATGGTGTTAAATATGCTCTTGCACACACACTCCTCAAACTGTTTAACTGAAGTTTAGCTACTGGTTTTGTCCTTGATGAATGGTGCACTGTGGTGGTGTTACCCCTCCATAATGTTGGCCTTACAATAAGTAATTACAGACATATCAGCCACATTAGTCTCAGCTGCAAAGCCATGTAACATATTCTAATTGATCTCATAAACTGTGGTATCAGGAATGTTGTTAGACTTGACCTAAAGCAGTCTGGCTTTGTTAAGGCTAGATACTATCTAGTTAATCTAGTAAACTTCAAAAGATGGAGACTGCAGGTGGTGGCCATGCAGTGCACATGGTTACAGAGGCTATAAATGGTGGCCAAGCAGCGTATGTGGTTACAGAGGTTATAGATGGTAGCCATGCAGTGGACATGGTTACAAAGGCTATAGATGGTGGCCATGCAGTGCACGTGGTTACAATGATTATAGATGGTGGTCATGCAGTGCACATGGCTACAGAGGCTGTAGAGGGTGGACATGCAGTGCACATGGTTACAGAGGCTGTACAGGGTGGCCATGCAGTGCACATGGTTACAGAGGCTGTAGAGGTGGTGGCCAGGTAGTGCATGTGGTTACAGATGATGTCGATGGTGGCCATGCAATGCATGTGGTTACAGAGGCTATAGATGGTGGCTATGCAGTGCACATGGTTACAGATACTGTAGATGGAGAACATGCAGTCCACGTGGTTACAAAGGCTATAGATGGTGGCCATACAGTGCACGTGGTTTACAGAGGATATACACGGTGGTCATGTAGTGCACATGGTTACAGAGGCGGCAGATAGTGGCCATGCAGTGCACGTGATTACAGAGGCTATAGATGGTGGCTATGCAGTGCAACTAGCTTATCTTGACCTGACCAAGACCTTTGACACCCTTGCTCATGCTGGCATCATGCAAAAGCTAAATGTTGTACAAATTAACCCAAGTGTGTAATATGAATGGCAAACTGACTAAAAGACATACTGTACACAGTGTCAGTTGCAGGTGGCCGATCAAAAAACAATGATGTCACTCACAGCGTGGTGTTCCAACCTTTCTTGTTTTGTATTTATGCCTCGGATATCAAAACAGATAGCCAAGACTTCTGGCTAATAAAGTTTGTAGATGACTGCAAACTTGTCTTCCAGAATGAATTCTCCCTAGCAAACTCTTGCTGAACTAAAGATGGCACAAACTAAATGCTAAAATGTACAGTGTCATCACTTTTGGTAAACAACCTCTCCCCTCATCATACCGTATAGTAATCCCACCACCAGAAAAAAAATGTAGTCCAGGACCAACCTGCTTGGGTTGACAGCTCCCTGTCTTTTAACCCTCATGTGACAATGATTGTCAGAAAATCCTTTTTTTAAGGTCAGTAGATTACCACAGGGATATCAACAAAGTCAAAAGAAGTAATCACTCCATTACACTCAGCATAAATCAGAAAAATTATCGAATGCAGCATAAGCATATCAAACAACTACAAAGACCCCAAATGTTCCTAACCAAAAAGATCACAGACCTAAAGTCTCTAAACTATCAAGAGAAGTTGGCAGCTTTATACTATTACATACTTTTCAGGGGAGATTTGGCCTTATTTGCTGTGTCATTAGAGAGTCAGTTGTCCTGAAGCTTCTATTTCTCAGCATATCCAGTATCACCACCAGTACTAGAACCAGGGACCTAAATCTTCATGAACTAATAAATAATACATGATGGAGGAACAGGATGATAACCCAATGCCTCCCAAACATGTTGAGTAAATCTCCCCTGCATATGAGGCAACTCGCTATTTTCCTTTCAACATAAACTGGATGACTGGATATGTTTGAGGTATGTCCTCATGGGCAGAGGAGGTGTGCCTAGGGAAGGGGAGTGGCAATGTATGAATGGTAAGGAGGTGTGCCTGAGGAAGGGGAGTGGCAATGTATGAATGGTAAGGAGGTGTGGCCTGAGGAAGGGAAGTGGTAAGGTGTGAATGGTCACGAGTCTCAGCGGCCTTAAAAATCTATGAAACTACATTAACCAGTACAAGCTGAAGTGACAATATCTTAAATATACTCACAAACCTAGGTCTTTCGCTTGACCTTCCATGGTTAGTAAGTAAATGGCACAGACAATGATACAACCATCTTTAACCAAAGAGTAAAATCCAGCTCAGTCCTAAACACATCATCTTTCCTAGGAATTACCAATAGAAACTTTGATGGAGTAAATGATTAACTTAGAAAAATAACATTGGATATACTACTCAAGGAATCAAATAAATCTGCAAATAACATTTACTTATTATTTTTTTTTGTCTGTATTGACCTGGAAAGTCCAATTTGGCAAAACCCATTTTCAACAAAGACCCACAGAGAAAAGCTCCAAAGCATTATATGGCATTGCTAACTTATTTACTCATGAACACGTACTGTTAAGAAAACTAAAGAAGTAAATAAAAATGCGGATTAAAAAAAAAAGAAGATAAAAAAGAGGTGCTAGTCCTAGCACAAGACAAATTATATAAAGTATAAAAATTACATACCAAATGCTTCAACTCTAAAAACAAATTCAGCTTAGTTTAAAAAGGCATTATTTAATTACAGCAAAAAAAAATGTTACTGTGGTATGTTATCAATAAACAATGAAATAAAAAAAATGTTACTGTGGTATGTTATCAATAAAAAATGAAATAAAAAAATGTTCCTGTGGTATGTTATCAATAAACAATGAAATAAAAAAAAAAGTTACTGTGGTATGTTATCAATAAACAATGAAATAAAAAAAATGTTACTGTGGTATGTTATCAATAAACAATGAAATAAAAAAATGTTACTGTGGTATGTTATCAATAAACAATGAAATAAAAAAATGTTACTGTGGTATGTTATCAATAAACAATGAAATAAAAAAATGTTACTGTGGTATGTTATCAATAAACAATGAAATAAAAAAAATGTTACTGTGGTATGTTATCAATAAACAATGAAATAAAAAAAATGTTACTGTGGTATGTTATCAATAAACAATGAAATAAAAAAAAATTTCCTGTGGTATGTTATCAATAAACAATGAAATAAAAAAAAATGTTCCTGTGGTATGTTATCAATAAACAATGAAATAAAAAAACGTTACTGTGGTATGTTATCAATAAACAATGAAATAAAAAAAATGTTACTGTGGTATGTTATCAATAAACAATTAAATAAAAAAAATGTTACTGTGGTATGTTATCAATAAACAATGAATTAAAAAAAAATGTTACTGTGGTATGTTATCAATAAACAATGAAATAAAAAAATGTTACTGTGGTATGTTATCAATAAACAATGAAATAAAAAAAATGTTACTGTGGTATATTATCAATAAACAATGAAATAAAAAAAATGTTACTGTGGTATGTTATCAATAAACAATGAAATAAAAAAATGTTACTGTGGTATGTTATCAATAAACAATGAAATAAACATGTTACTGTGGTATGTTATCAATAAACAATGAAATAAAAAAAAATGTTACTGTGGTATATTATCAATAAACAATGAAATAAAAAAAATGTTACTGTGGTATGTTATCAATAAACAATGAAATAAAAAAAAATGTTACTGTGGTATGTTATCAATAAACAATGAAATAAAAAAATGTTACTGTGGTATGTTATCAATAAACAATGAAATAAAAAAAATGTTACTGTGGTATGTTATCAATAAACAATGAAATAAAAAAATGTTACTGTGGTATGTTATCAATAAACAATGAAATAAAAAAAAATGTTACTGTGGTATGTTATCAATAAACAATGAAATAAAAAAAATGTTACTGTGGTATGTTATCAATAAACAATGAAATAAAAAAATGTTACTGTGGTATGTTATCAATAAACAATGAAATAAAAAAAATGTTCCTGTGGTATGTTATCAATAAACAATGAAATAAAAAAAATGTTCCTGTGGTATGTTATCAATAAACAATGAAATAAAATAAATGTTACTGTGGTATGTTATCAATAAACAATGAAATAAAAAAAATGTTACTGTGGTATGTTATCAATAAACAATGAAATAAAAAAAATGTTACTGTGGTATGTTATCAATAAACAATGAAATAAAAAAAAATGTTACTGTGGTATGTTATCAATAAACAATGAAATAAAAAAATGTTACTGTGGTATGTTATCAATAAACAATGAAATAAAAAAATGTTACTGTGGTATGTTATCAATAAACAATGAAATAAAAAAAATGTTACTGTGGTATGTTATCAATAAACAATGAAATAAAAATTTTACTGTGGTATGTTATCAATAAACAATGAAATAAAAAAAAATGTTACTGTGGTATGTTATCAATAAACAATGAAATAAAAAAAAATGTTACTGTGGTATGTTATCAATAAACAATGAAATAAAAAAAATGTTACTGTGGTATGTTATTAATAAAGAATGAAATAAAAAAAATGTTACTGTGGTATGTTATCAATAAACAATGAAATAAAAAATAATGTTACTGTGGTATGTTATCAATAAACAATGAAATAAAAAAAATGTTACTGTGGTATGTTATCAATAAACAATGAAATAAAAAAATGTTCCTGTGGTATGTTATCAATAAACAATGAAATAAAAAAAATGTTCCTGTGGTATGTTATCAATAAACAATGAAATAAAATAAATGTTACTGTGGTATGTTATCAATAAACAATGAAATAAAAAAAATGTTACTGTGGTATGTTATCAATAAACAATGAAATAAAAAAAATGTTACAGTGGTATGTTATCAATAAACAATGAAATAAAAAAAAATGTTACTGTGGTATGTTATCAATAAACAATGAAATAAAAAAAATGTTACTGTGGTATGTTATCAATAAACAATGAAATAAAAAAATGTTACTGTGGTATGTTATCAATAAACAATGAAATAAAAAAAATGTTACTGTGGTATGTTATCAATAAACAATGAAATAAAAAAAATGTTACTGTGATATGTTATCAATAATGAAATGATCAGCACTTCATACGCCATAGCAAATGTACTTTCAGAAAAAAATGTACCAAACTATACGATAAACAAGCACAGTGCTGCAGACACAAGGAATGACTTCCATTACAGAACTACAGATATAATTACTGCTGCCACAAAAGTAAAGTACCACGTGACTATAAAACAAACCAAATCAGGAGAATCTAATTAAACCCTTATCAATCATGTCAAACACAGGTTAAATCTGTGGACACATCTTTGATTTATGGCGTCAAGCTGCAGGGATAGTAATTCACAACAGGGGCAAATCAGACCCAAACAGTTTTAAACCTAGCCTGATCAGTATTTTATGTAAAAACATAAGAGAAAAATGCAATGGAACTCAATTAAAAAAAGAGAAAGATGACAAACTTCTGTTTGAAATACCATGGGTTTGTTAAGGAGAGGTCTTTCTGAAGCTCATGGAATTACACGAAGAGGTAACAACTGTACTAAAAAAAAAGGGTTGACAGTTTATGCTGCTTATTTTACCTTTGATAAAGCATTCAACTATATTCTGCTTGAGAAGATAACTGAAAAATTCAATGTCAATTTATACGTAGACCATTGAGTAAAACATAGGTAAGCAACATGACACAATAAGCCAGGGAGAGGTGTTCATGTGTCATTTAAGCAATAACCCACGCCTGGATGTGGGTAATGCTGGATTTACCCACGGTTGGTGTGGTTTGGTCATGAGGGCGAAGCCCGAGTGGCCAAACAAAGAAAGCCGTGGGTAAATCAAGCATTACCCACACCCATAAGTGGGTTATTGCTATTATACAATGACATTATTTAAGAAAAAAATACTTACTTTTTTTAAATAATGGCATTGTATAATGCCTCCTTGCTGCCCTTCCGCAGCTGTCCACTATTCTGCGGCAGTTCTGATGTACTGTGCATGCGTATGCTTACGCAGTACATCAGAACTGTGTGTGGAAGCAACGGAGAAAGGTAGATCTCCGTTGTTTTTAAAAACGTGTCTCACTATGTTAAACTTGTTTAACATAGCAAGATAGCTTTAAAAAAAGCAACGGAGAAAGGAAAATCTCCGTTCCTTTTTTTTAAGATATCTCACTATGTTAAACTCATTTAACATAATGAGATAACAGAAATGGAGCTCTTCCATTCTCCGTTGCTGTCCAACAAAAAAAAAAAATTCATTAGTATAAGTCTGATTTACAACATGCACGCTGACCAATCAGCATGCACGTTTTGGAATATTAATGTGGGGTCGTTGTATAATTATTTATTATTTATTGCCTCTGTTAAATGGGAAGGTCCATCAGACTAGAATATATCCTTTTTAGAGGAGGCCCAGGAAGAAAAGCCCCAGTTTACAATATAAAAGAAAAAATATTAATTACAATAAAATTACAGCATGATATACAAAACTTACATATAATTTACTATGATATATCGAGGCAGATGTTTTTGCTTTTGATACAATCTGTTTGTAGGACTGTACTGACAATAGATTAACATTATTCATATATTCATAGATAGATATTAGGCTTGTAGTCCATGGGACCATTAATAAGCCAAACTGCCTAGCCCAAATTCCCATTTGTCCCTAAGCACTGCCTAGTTAAGTGATTTGCTCAAGGTCAAGCAGAAGACAAAGTAGGGTTGAGGGAACCAAACCCTGTACCACAAGACCTGCGTCTCACAGCTTTAACCCTGCTACACGCCAGATGAAAAAAAAAAAAAAAAAAAGCATAAAGCCATTTCTGTGAATACAGGGTAAGTAATATACTAGATACAGAGGTGTACAGACTTTGAGCATTCAGTTTAGGCAGTGTTGAATATAGAATTTTGAGTCCAACAGCTAAGAAAATAAGCTATTTAGTTATAGGGTTGTTATGCAGTCGATGAAAGAGTAAAATAGGAAAATGAGGAAAGAAAGATAAAGAAAGGTAAGTCATTAATATATTTATTAAATTATTAAACAAAATTAAATATTAGGCTATTTAAAATAATATGTCCATTTCTTTATGGGGTATTAGTAGTGTCCCACAGGTCTAAACTTTTTGTTTGGACCGTTCTTCACAGATAAAAAGGGGATATGAAGTCTATCTAACCAAATATGTTCTTAAACTAATTAAAAAGTTATCACTATATTCATTTTCTATATGTTATTTAAATGTGATCTCTGTTTAATCTATAAGTAAAGTTGTATCAGGTTCTTTTTAATGTTGGAACCACCACTGGGGGATCTAAGAACAAATAAAGCAATCCAATACTAACGATAAACACTAATAACTGAACAATGTGACATATCCATTGCTCAGTGTCTTCCAAGATTTTGCACTAAGCTTTCCCTCATAATCAGCACAAGTCAGTCAATGACCTTCAAAAAGAATCTTGATTCTTTCAGGGGTAGTAGAAAATATTAACATGGGGTATAGCACTCAAATTTCTTTAAGGCCACTATGCTACATGCTTGATAACAGAGCCTATGAAGTTTAATTTCTTCAGCAATCTCTCCACTGACTTCAACTCATCCCATCCTCCCCCCACCAAAGTCTTTATGACCAGCCTGTTAAATGCGTCACTCTTACAATACCAACTCACACCCATGTATAGTCATTTTACCTGCTGCCAAACAACAGACCATCTAGTGGTACAGCCAACCCTCCCTCCCTATAACCCCAACAGTTCATATCCATATTTTGCTGTTACTCTCCCACCAGATCTAACTGCTACCTCCAGTGAGAAGCACCAGCAGCTATCCATTACCATCATCTGGCCATAATTTTTTTACTGACCCACTTTACCTTCTTGGTTGTTTGGTCAATAACACCAGTGTGAATTTATTGGCATCTTCTCTGCACCCTCCACCTGTGTCTGAACCATGTCCTACATCCATTGCTCCATTTCCTTCCTTTCACCATACTCTTTCCCCTCACCCCCTTTCTCTTCATCCCTGACCCACGGTCCACAGGATATGTAACAATAAAGTCAATAAAAAAACGCAATAGAAGGGAAAAGGAAAAATGTCAAAAGGACTTTGGAGTCTAATCTCACTTATATGGTCTCAAACGGACCTGCAAAGAAAACAGGAGAGACTAGGCACCACAGAACAGCCTAGACAGAATCTTTACTTGTCATGAGAACCACATACAGTTAGTAATACCTGGGTAAAGGAATGGGGACCAGGACCACGTAACTGAAGAAATGCCACAGACACAATAACAGAAAAGAAAAGAAAATCATAAACATTTTGTTTTTCATTTTGCTGCACTACACACTCATGTTTTCTTTTTAACAATTAGCATTCATTTCACCATTACATAAATTGCTGAATTCCTGTTTTCCCTTAAACCTCACTTCTCCTCCTGAAAATTATTCTGCATGTATTCTTCCCACAAATTCCAAGATGGGATGTTTAGAAAAGGGAAACAGAAAACTACAATAAGACTTTCTCTTAGGAATCAACAACATGTACTATATGAGGAGGTTAAACTTTGAGAGTCCTTGGAAAGTTATAATCAGCCTGTCTATAGGAATAAACCGTGCAATACAACAGCTGTATATATGACAGCTGTGTTATACAGTTACTGTCTACAGGAATAAACCGTGCAATACGACAGCTGTGTTATACAGTTACAGTCTACAAGAATAAACCGTGCAATACGACAGCCGTGTTATACAGTTACAGTCTATGTGAATAAACCGTGCATTAGGACAGCTGTGTTATAAGGTTACAGTCTATGTGAATAAACCGTGCAGTACGACAGCTGTATATATGACAGCCATGTTATACAGTTACAGTCTATGTGAATAAACCGTGCATTAGGACAGCTGTGTTATAAGGTTACCGTCTATGTGAATAAACCGTGCAATAAGACAGCTGTATATATGACAGCCGTGTTATAGAGTTACAGTCTATGTGAATAACCCATGCATTAGGACAGCTGTGTTATAAGGTTACAGTCTATGTGAATAAACCATGCATTAGGACAGCTGTGTTATAAGGTTACAGTCTATGTGAATAAACCATGCAATATGACAGCTGTATATATGACAGCTGTGTTATACAGTTACTGTCTACAGGAGTAAACCGTGCAATACGACAGCCGTGTTACACAGTTACAGTCTACAGGAATTTATTTATTTATTTTATTTTACATTTGTTGACCGGGCTAGTCTGACTGGAAACATGTCCATTTTCAGCAGAGGCCCGAGGAGAAAAGCTCCACTATATACTAGTAAATAATAAAAACAAAAAATAGCACAATGAGATACAAATTATAAGCATGTAGAGAACTATTCCCATGTAGCATAGTAACAGTGCAAAAGTAATTTAGCAAAAATAGAAGTTATGTTCTTACCATAACGTTCCATGTTAGTTGTCTTCTTCTCGCCTTCTTTCTTGCTGGATGGGTTCGGAGCCGACCTCGGCTCCGACTCGGCCACTCTAAAAGCTCGAGAGTTGGTTCCACCGGCTCGAGGCTGCCCCTATATCCCACAATGCTAGGCGTGAATTACCTCAGATCTCGTTTGTGAGCTAGGCCCAGCTAAAAATACAACCAGGAATACTGGAAAATTTCCACCTCTAAAAACAATGGGAAGAGAAAGGGTGACCTAAGCCTGACTCTAGGAAATATGCACAGCAGAGCATATACCTATCGCAAAGAGGTGGTAGAAAGAGAGGTCACAATCAAACTCCTCTAGATCTGTCCAGGCCAGGGGGAAGGAGGGTGGGACGCAAGAAAGAAGGCAAGAAGAAGACAACTAACATGGAACGTTATGGTAAGAACATAACTTCTATATGTTAAGTTGTCTATCTCGCCTTCATTCTTGCTGGATGGGACCGTGTCCCTAGCACCTTGTCCCGGGTGGCCTAACGGAACAGACTCTTGAGAACAGTGGAACCAAAGTTAGCTCTATGCCTAGAAGCTAAATCCAACTTATAATGAGAAATGAAAGTGTGAGGAGTAGCCCAAGTAGCTGCTGCACAAATGGTGTCAATAGGCAGTCTGTCTTGGAAGGCTATAGAAGTAGCCAAAGCTCTGGTGGAATGGGCTTTAGGTTTGTTAGGCAGCTTTTGGTGTCTAATTTCATAAACAAGGGAAATCAGAGATGTCAGCCATCTAGATAATGATACCTTTGAAACTGAAAGTCCTTTTCTGCCTTCTGCATAGGAGACAAACAGCTGGTCAGATTTTCTGAATTGTTTGGTTCTATCCAAATAGTACCTTAACTGACGATGAACATCTAGCCAATGCAATTTTTGTTCAGACCTATTAGAATATTCTGGAAAAAAACACAGGGAGGTCAATGCTTTGATTTAGGTTAGACGCCGAGGCTATCTTAGGTAAAAAGGACGGGTTGGTTCAGAAGATACCCTGTCCTTATGGAACAACAGATAAGGAGGTCGACAGCTGAGTGCATGAAGTTCTGAAACTCTTCTAGCTGAAGTAATAGCTACCAGAAAGAGAGTCTTCCATGATAGCAATTTTAAAGAACAGGAGGCTGCAGGTTCGAAAGGGGAAAGAATCAAAGAACTAAGAACTAAATTTAGGTCCCAAGGAGGAGGAGGATTTCTTATAGGGGGTCTGAGTAGAAAAACTCCTTTCAAAAAGGCTTTGCAAAGCTTGTGGGACATTATGGCAGATTCTGAAATGCCCACATGAAAGTTAGAAATAGCTGCCAGTTGAACTTTAAGAGTAGAAGGAGATGAACCTGCATGGAAGAGTTCAGCTAGAAAATCAAGGACCATTTGGATGGAAGCAGTGAAAGGATCTATGTCCTTCCTTGAGCCCAATGGTAAACGTTTCCATTTACTCAAATAAATCTTTCTAGTGGAAGATTTATGGGAAGCTATCAAAATATCTCGAACAGAGTGAGATATTTGAGGAAGCCTGGCTAAGGTTGGAATTGGAGGAACCAAGCAGTGAGGTTCAGAGAGGGAAGGAGCGATGAAACTGACCCGACTGATGGATCAAAAGATCTGGAACTAGGTCCAGATGCCAAGGTCGCTCCAACAGAAAATGATGTAGAAAGGGGAACCAAACCTGTCGAGGCCAGTAAGGAGCAATGAGGATCAAGGAGGCCTTCTGAGCGATAGCTTTCTGTATCACTTGAGAGATTAGTGGGAAGGAGGAAATGCATACAGAAGTCCCGGGCCAAACTTGGACTAGAGCGTCTCTGCTGGGCTGGCCTGGTAAAGGGAATAGGGTGAAATAATCTCTGCACTTGCTGTTTTGGGGAGTAGCAAAAGGTCGCAGCAAGGCTGACCCCACTTGAGAAAAATTTCTCTCACAACAGAGTCTTTCAGAGACCACTCGTGAGGCATGAGGATAGCTCTGCTCAACTTGTCCGCGATTTGATTGGACTTCCCGGGGATGTGCGTTGCTATCAGAAACCGCTGAGAAGAAATCGCCCATTGCCACAGTCTGAGTGCTTCTCGACACAGGGGTAGGACCTGGTTCCGCCTTGTTTGTTGATATACCACACTACGGACATATTGTCCGTCTGGATTGCTATCGTTCCCAAGGGAAGAGAGTCTTGAAGGGCTTGCAACGCTAAAAGCACTGCTCTCATCTCTAGAACATTTATGTGCAAGTGGCATTCGTCTGGTTGCCATGTGCCCTGGACAGTTCTGCCCTGATAATGCCCCCCCCACCCGATCAGGGAGGCATCCGTTGTCAGAGTAGCAACCGGAGGGGAAGGAACAAAGAGTCTTCCCAATAAAAGTTGAGGGGAAGACATCCACCACAGAAGATGATTTCTGCATGTTTGCGTGATCATAATGGTGTGGGACATCGGAAGTTGCTGGTATGACCATTGCGTGAAGAGCATCCATTGAAGGATTCTCATGTGGAATCTGGCAAATGGAAGCAGAGGTATGGCAGCCGCCATAATCCCCAACACTTTCAGAACTAACCTGGCTTTGATTCTGTTGCTGCTGAAGAGGAGCGAGACCAGTTTGTGTATGTCTGCTATTCTCTGATGTGTTAGTCTCGCAGACATGTTGACTGTGTCTAGATTTGCGCCTATGAAGGTAATAGTACGACAAGGCGACAAAACAGACTTTTCGCAATTTATTGAAATGCCTAACTTTTGACAAATGCGAAGGTGTAGTCCCTGGCCATTAGAAGAAGATGCTTGGTGGGAGCTGTGAGGAGCCAGTCGTCCAAATATGGAAACACCTGGAATCCTTGACGTCTCAGGTGAGAAGCTACCACTGCCATGCATTTGGTAAACACCGGGGCAGTGGTGAGACCAAAGGGCAGGGCCCTGAATTGAAAATGACTGGTTCCCAGCCTGAAGCGGAGGAATCTTCTGGAGCGTCTGTTCATTTTATGTGATAGTACGCATCCTGAAGGTCTATAGAGCACATCCAGTTTCTCTTTCCCAATAGGGGAGGATGGACTGCAGCGTGACCATCCGAAATCTTGTTTTCTTGACTGACTTGTTCAAGATACTGAGATCCAAAATTGGTCTCCAGTCCCCTGTTTTCTTTGGAACTAAAAGAACCTGGAGTAGATTCCGGATCCTAGTTGGTCTGCTGGAACTGGTTGAATTGCTCTTTTGCAAGCAGCTTTGAAATTTCCAAAGCTGCAAGATCCCTTTGAGCGGTGGAACATCTGGAAGGGATTTTCTTGATTGGTTTGGGATGCGACGAAGGGAATGGAATAGCCTTCGAAATGATGGACTGTACCCACTTGTCTTGAGTCAGGGATAGCCAGGCTTCTGGGTACAGTGACAATCTTCCCCGACTGCCTCGAAGGTGGACAGTCGGGCAACACCTCAGGGATGCTGAAAGGGCTTATCGGAAAAGGTTTCTCGATTGCCCTGGTTCTCGGGCCCCTCTGCCTCTAGGGCGGCGTCTACCATTATTGTTCCCTCCTCTGCCTCTGGAGGGGAACCGACTCTGTATGTCAGGCAAATTCCCTTGAGATTGTTTGCGGAACCACATTTTCCCACTTTTCTGGCCTTTGGGGTAAGGTCTAGAAGGAGTAGAAAAATGGACTCCGATGGCAGATAGAGTTTTGCCATCCGTCTCGCACCTAGTCAAGGTTTCTTTCACTTGAGGACCAAAGAGAGATGATCCATCGAACGGGGAGTTAGTGAAAGATGTTTTAAAGGGGTCCGCAAAATTGCATAGTCGCATCCAGGCATGCCGGCATAAGGCAACACCTGTCCCTGCGGCCCTACTCGCTCCATCAGCCGCATATGAAAGGAGGCGCAAGGAGGAGTTAGCTATCGAATTAAGGGTAGTCAGCTGGGTGTTCATTTTGTCCTGAAAATCTGCAGCTGTAGTATCCTTCAACATTTCACTCGCTTCCTTGATCAAGTCTCTCTGGAGACGGGTGAAATGGCATAGGTAGTTCAGCGAACGCATAGCAAAGGTCGCTGACGAGAACATCCGCTTCCCATACCTGTCCATAGACCTAGATTCTTTGTTAGGGGGATGAACAGGCACTGAAGGATCAGCTAGTTCCTTCTTGGTGGCAGCAGGTACCACCATAGCATCCACAGAAACACCTTTTGTGAGAAATTGTTTGTCAGTTGGTGCTGTTATAAATTTGGAAGGTCTCCTGGGGGTAGGGTCCACTGAATCAGGAGCCGTCCAGGCCTTCTTTGCCACCACCTGCATGAGGGGATCAAAGGGGGGGGACACCCAGGAGGTGGAAGGGCGAGAGCCAAACACCTCAAGATACACAGATTCATCCTCCGAAGGGTTAAGGGCTGGCCAATTTCCCCTCTGTTTCAGGATCTCTAGAATGTCTGCGAAGGAGACATCTGGAACCCTCGGAATCCTCTAAATCTGTGTCAGAG
This sequence comes from Protopterus annectens, assembly GCF_019279795.1. Lineage (NCBI taxonomy): Eukaryota > Metazoa > Chordata > Ceratodontiformes > Protopteridae > Protopterus > Protopterus annectens. Next base: position 39,816,813 of record NC_056732.1, read on the forward strand.
GTGACAGACTCAGGTGAGTCTATGTGCTTCCTCTTACACTTTCTCTTCCTAGGGGGCTCCCCTGCCAATTCAGGGGAGGCCTCGGAAGAGGATGAGATCCCCACAGGGGATTCTTGAGGAGCTGGCTCTCTGCGGTCTGGGATGAGGGAGTGAGTCGACATAACCAAAGGCACCGAAGAGGGAGGAGCGGACGGAGCCGACTGTGGAGTCGAACAAGGTTCCAACACACTCCGCATGACCTCGAACGCACCCCTGTCTGGCAGAGCCAGAGGTCCCTGCTCTGAGAAGCTGAGAACCTCCCTCGGCACTGACAGAGATGGTTCCGGAGCCGAACTCACCAGCGCCGAAGCACCGAGAGGGAGAGGGGGGTCGGACAAGGGTCCGATGCCACTCACCCCCTCGGAGCCGACGAGGGAAGCCCGGCGCCGAGATTCTTCAAAAGAAGAAATCGGAGCCGATGACAGAGCCGAAGACAATTGTATCGGCTCCGACGCTACCACAGTCTCGGTCCCGAGACACCCCGGCTCCGAACTCAAAGGAGTCGGAGGAGGAATATTTATAGGAATAAGTTGAGGCATCGACTGATGAGTCGGGCTCTGGAGCATTTGGGCCAGTGCCTCGGACTTTAAAAGTCGACTCACTACCCTCTGGAGGTCGTGATCTGAGAGCCTCGATGACCTGGAGGAGTGAGATCTGTGGCTCCATTCAGACAGCAAGGGAGACACTGGAGCCGAATGAACGGAGCCAAGGGACGGTGACCTCGATCTCTTTCTAGATGTCGGCTCCGATGGTCTGATCGGAGCCGACCCAGGAATCTCTAATGCCTCGGCTCCGGCCGGAGCCGAGGGAACCACAGATACTGTAGTCAAAGACTCATCGGCTCCAGCCGGAGCCGATGAAGCAGCAGGCTTCGAAGCCCTAGGCCTCGACTCTGAAGCTGGAGCCAAGGTCTTGGAAGCCTTAGAAGGTTTCCCCGATGTAACAGAAAGGGAACCTTCAGGCTTAAGCAAACCCCTTAATATGAGTTTGTTTCTTCTTTCCTGCAGGACTCTAGGGCTGAAGCCATGGCATACAGCACAAGAGTCCTGCAGGTGTAAAGGTCCCAGGCAATACACACAAGAAGTGTGACCGTCTGTCAGAGACATTTTCTGACAGCACGAGTCACACTTCTTGAAGCCTGAGACCTTTGAATCCTTGGACATACTCAAGGAACTGAAGTGTAATCACACACAGAAACACACACACACAGATTACACTGGTAGAAGTCTAACTAGAATTATTTAAAACAAAACTTCTGAAAGGTAAGTTAAGTTAAATATTCCTAACAAAACACATACACACCCTAAGGGAGGGAAGAAGGGCCCGAAGGCCTAGGGAAAGAACTATTAGTTCTTGAGAAAAAAAGGGGCTGGATAAAAAGTAGAAGGGATAATATCCACTACACTAAGGGTAAAAGAGAAATAAACTAAGCTAGCGTAAGTTTAAAGTTATTAAACTAATCTAACTTTGACTAACCTGGAGCCGGTAGAAAAACACCTCGATCGCTGTAGCGGCAAATGAGATCTGAGGTAATTCACGCCTAGCATTGTGGGATATAGGGGCAGCCTCGAGCCGGTGGAACCAACTCTCGAGCTTTTAGAGTGGCCGAGTCGGAGCTGAGGTCGGCTCCGAACCCATCCAGCAAGAATGAAGGCGAGATAGACAACTTAACATCTATATTTAGAGTGAGGAATAAACCATGCAATACGACAACCATGTTATACAGTTACAGTCTACAGGAATAAACCGTGCAATACAACAGCTGTGTTATACAGTTACAGTCTATAGGAATAAACCATGCAATACGACAGCTGCGTTATACAGTTACAGTCTACAGGAATAAACCGTGCAATACGACAGCTGTATATATGACAGCTGTGTTATACAGTTACTGTCTACAGGAATAAACCATGCAATACGACAGCCGTGTTATACAGTTACAGTCTACGTGAATAAACCATGCATTAGGACAGCTGTGTTATAAGGTTACAGTCTATGTGAATAAACCGTGCAATACAACAGCTGTATATATGACAGCTGTGTTATACAGTTACTGTCTACAGGAATAAACAGTGCAATACGACAGCCATATTATACAGTTACAGTCTATAGGAATAAACCGTGCAATATGACAGCTGCGTTATACAGTTACAGTCTACAGGAATAAACTGTGCAATACAACAGCTGTGTTATGCAGTTACAGTCTATAGGAATAAACCGTGCAATATGACAGCTGTGTTATACAGTTACAGTCTATGTGAATAAAACTTGCATTAGGACAGCTGTGTTATACAGTTTCTGCTTCACCCCCACTTTACATGGTATGTCCAAGGAAACAAAGCAATAAAAAGTTGCTTGCAATGAGGAAAGATGCTGCCTTATCTGTGAAATGCTACCCCGCATAAACCCAGCTTAAGTTTTGCATATGTGCATGTGTTTCTTACTTGGCATGCACAAATAAATAAATAGACAAAACCCTGATAAGGATGAATTCCATCACTACTTTAAAAAAGCAGTAAGAATTTGTGAACCAAATATATCAGTTCTTAAAAAAGAGATACAAACCTGACAGGGATGTGCAAGCTGCTGTTAAAAAAGCATCTGTTAGAATAACAGTGAGTGAAAGGGGCACACCGTGTAACGTAACAGCACAGTACAGAAATATATAAGTAATGGCAATAAATGGTCAGAAGAGAGGGGTCTTACAGATAGACAGGCACACACACACACGCGCGCGCAGATATGTGCACACACGCACACACACACACACTCACATATACATATACGCACACACACACACACAGATACACACAGACTCACATATATATATATACACACACACACAGACACACACACACACACATGCAGACACACACACACATACAGACACGCACATATACACACACACACACACACACACAGACAAACACACATATATATATGCACATAGACATACACACACAGATATGCACATAGACATGCACACACACACACACACACACACACACACACACACGCACACACATGCATGCAATATATGTAGAATAAAATATGATCACAAATCACCACAAATTGTTTCATCTAAAAAAAAAATAAATAAATAAATAACTTATCTTTCATTTAAAATAAATTTTCTGGACTACCAAAACTGAATGAAAAGTGAAAACATTATACAATACAACACATATACCACTAATTTGCAGATTTAATATGTTTCAATAGTGGCACTGTCACGGAAAGGGTGTATAGCACCCTAATGTATATGGTCAGAATTAAGGGCAGGGGTAAGGGTAGTGTTGCCACATGCATACGGTGAGCAGGAGAATCTCACATTGTGGAATCTGCTGGGACTCAAAACAAAAAACAGCACAAAAACTTGTAAAACCAAATGTCAGCAACTACCAAGAAGATGCAAAATGTTATTAAAGGAAAGCGCTTTTGACTGGACCACCAGCCTTCATCACACAATTTACCATAAATAATCATTCTAACTTATATAACAAGACCAATTAAACAATAATCCAATAAAAGCCACTTAATAACCTATTAAAATTTCTAGTCTAAAGACACACTATTACAATTTCCATATTCAATTAATTACACCAATAAAATTATTAATAACTTTATAAACAACTTTGTAAAAATCCTTTACCTGTTATAAAATTTTAATGTTAATACACTAGAAATCGAGATGGTCTCTGACTGATGCATTTAAATATGTTTGCCACCAGTATTCTCTATTCTCAAGTACTCCTTTCCATGGACCCCCCTGGGACCCACTTTAACCTGTTCCAATACTACAAACCACATTTATGGTTCCCATTTCTTTCTAAATGTTTAAACAGGGCATTTGTATTCTTTTTATTTATCTCATACAAATGTTCATAGATACACTGCCTCATCTTACGTTCTGTTTTACCTATATAATAGAAAGGACAGTTGAGGCATTTTGCAGCATAGATAACCCCTTTAGTATTGCAGTTAAAATACCCTGGAATATTAATTACTCCCCCCCCCCCCCAAGGAAACACTGTCACATTCCATAACATTACTACACTGGTTACACACATTACATTTCATCATCTTACCTATTATTTTATTTATTGAAACTCAGCAAGCGTCTCGCTTATAAATAACTTTTGGTGTCAACCCCAAAATATTACTCAGTTCAACCTCACCTGCAATCAGGGCCCAATTCTTTTGTATAACCTGCATAATGGACCCACTATCATTGGTAAAAGTAGTAATAAAACCCGTTTTTTTCAGGGGGGCTTACCTCCCTACTAGTCATATTTGTGTGAGACATTCACTTCTCCCTCATTATCCCGTCCTTGGATATATATATTCACCCCATCTACACTTCTCCCTCATTATCCCGTCCTTGGATATATATATTCACCCCATCTACACTTCTCCCTCATTATCCCGTCCTTGGATATATATATTCACCCCATCTACACTTCTCCCTCGTTATCCCGTCCTTGGAGATATATATTCACCCCATCTACACCATAATTTAACAAGGGAGTATACTAACATGTTTCCTCTTATTTGATGCTTCTTTTATTAAAGAATCAACCAATTCTTTACGGTAGTCGCTGTTCAAAAACATTTGTCCTATAAACTGACACCCACCTACTTAATAGCAACCATGCAGATTTGTTTAGTAAAGGTCTGACGTTTGTCCCCACCAGGAGGGCATTACTGCAAACATTTAGGAATGCAAATACAAAGTTTATTAGAAGGGAAAGAAAAGTTGGGAGGAAGGGACAGCTGCTGTCGAATTCATAACTTCTAAAGGAAAATATATAAATGGAAGGCAAACAGGACACATTCATCACACATGGCCATAAAGATGGTGTTTTATAATGTTTCAAAACTTTTCTAAGAAAAGTCTTCTTGACTGTTGCTCGCCAAGTCAGGATGAAACAGACGAGCATTCGTGGGTTCTGTTCAAGCAGCTTTATTATGCACAAACACATCAGGGTTGAGGCTTAATAACTTTAACTTGGATAAACTTACAAACAAACTAGCTAACACACTCATGCATGCTCACTCTCTAGCTGTTCTCACAAAATGGCACTGAAGCCAGCATGCTCTTGCTATTTATATGCATGTGCCGGCCCTGAAATGCTTCTTAAGGATACAACACACACATACTATTCTACTATCCTCCCTCTTTGATATTGCAATATTGACGACATCAATTGACATGCAATTAATACAAATAATTCTTTGTCATGCAATTATACAGAACTAAATACATATAGACAATTATGTCCAGGCTGCTGTGTATTTCACACTAGGTTTGGAAATACAACCAAATCATATGACATAGAAATTAGAATTACGTCTAGCAACTGGGACTGTCTCTGCTGAATGTTCAAACTTGGGGACATCAGGAATGGAAGTAGAAGTTAAGACACCTTCTGCAATAGGAACATTGTCTGGATTCCTCTGAGATCTAGTGTCTGTATCACAGGAAGAATGCTGTGATATTGATTCTGATACAGGAAGATGTCTTTGATTTCTCCTGTACTCCACACCCTCTGATTCTACGGAGTAGGATCTCGGCTCGGCACATATACCTGTTATTTGACCAATCCAGTCGAAACCTTTCGCCATTTGTATCCTCATTGTCTCTCCTTCTTTCAATGGACGAAAAATCTGCTCAATTTATCATAGCTGGACTTCTGGAAAGAACACTTTCTGTATAGTTGGAGTCTGACTGTTCTGCTGTTCTTTGCTTTAGGCCTTAACAAACTGGAATTGATAGGCAATGTTGTTCTGGTTTGCCTATACAGAAGTCTCTGAGCAAGAGACCGATGTATATCGTCACGGGGTATGTTTTTGAGACTTGAGTAAATTCAAAAAGACCTCAGTATTATTTACCTGCTGGACAGGAAAAAAAACACACTCTCCAAAGCCAAGAACACAGCATCCATGGGACCAGACAACATCCCAGGCTGTGTTCTACACGAACTACAGAATGAACTGGCACCCATCTAAGTACCATGTTCAATCATAGCCGCACCTCAGGCTTTGTGCCTGCTGAATGGCGCACTGCGACGGTTATCCCACTCCACAAGGGGGGAGCCACCATGGACCACAGGAACTACCGCACCATTATCATGACGAGCCTGGTCTGCAAGGCCATGGAATGTATCATCATGGAACTTATAAACAAAGACATTGGTAATCTCCAAACTCTGGACCCCACCCAGTTCAGGTTTGTAAAAGGCAGATCATGTCTCCTAAACCTGATAGACTTCTTTGAAGCAGTCACCAAAGCCATAGACAAGGATAAGGTGGTTCACACAGCCTATCTAGATCTTGCCAAGGCTTTCGACACCATTCCCCACTCCGGAATTATAGATAAACTCACTAAACTATGTATAAATCCCTATGTCACAAGATGGGTTGCCAACTAGCTCACTGACAGAACCCACACTGTGAAAGTAGCAGACTCCAAATCCGACTTCAGACCAGTGACAAGTGGACTACCACAGGGTTCAGCCCTAGGTCCTCTCCTGTTTGGTATCCAATTATCTGAAGTACAGGCTAACACAGAAGGTCTTTGGCTAACAAAGTTCGCAGATGACTGCAAACTAGGAGCCATAATCGAAACTCCTAATGATGTGGACATCCTACAAAAGGGCCTCACTGAGACAGATGCCAGGTGTCAAAGCCATGGCCTCAAGCTCAATGCCAAAAAGTGCATTGTCATCCCCTTTGGTAAAAACTCTGTACCCATGAACTATAACATAGGCGGTAGTATACTTAACACCGAAAGTGTGATAAGAGACCCTGGGACACAGGTGGACAGTAGTCTCTCCTTTGATAATCACATTGCCACAGTAGTCAGGAAATCCTTCTACGTGACACACCTCATCCAGAAAAAAAGAGGTCATTGTTCCCCTCTACTCATCACTCATTAGACCCATTATAGAGTACAACGCCCCTTTTGGTATGTACCTCACAAGACATCTACAACAATTGGAAAGACCACAGAAATACCTCACAAAGAGGATTACTGGCCTCAAACAGATGCCCTATGCAGACCGTCTCAAAAAACTACAGCTTTACTCCATCGCATATTGCCTACTCAGGGTCGATCTCTGCCTAACATACAAAGCTATGTCAAACCCAGAGCTGTTGGATATGCTCCACTTAAAGAAATCCCAATCCCTCCGAGCTACACGCTCTAGGGACCTAAACCTTGTCACCACAATAAACAGAACATACAGAGGGATAGATTCCTGTCCCAGAGACTTCCCATACTCTGGAACAGACTACCTATCTATGTCAAACAGAGCTCCTCATTAGCACTCTTCAAGAAAAATCTTGAGGATTGGGTGGGAAATGGGAAATTCACTCAAGGGATCACTTCTGTGGCTCTGCTCGACAGAGGCACAGGAAAATAATTTTCTTGGGTGGCGAAAGCCAGGCTACATTTTTTGGCTAGGCTTATATAGGCCGTAGGGCCAATAGCCTAGTACCTACCTATGAACCTATAAATAATTATATTCATGCAAGTAATTGTTTGCAGATCATTTTATCAAAACGTTTCAAAATTCTATGGTAATATTGATATGTTGCTGTACACAGGCTTTATATTTATTTGATTTATCACTTGAATTATATCACCTTACTTTAACAACAAAAAACTGATCACTGCAAATCACAATCCCTTACCATCACCAGTAACATAAAACCCAGGGAACTTTCTAAAATAGGTGCTCTCGAATCGTTCATGGTTGCCATATATAGTGCGCATTAAGGATGGCCAGGGCTGACTGAAGACCTACAAAAAAAAAAACAGGAAATCAGACAATGCTTATTAGTTATTTTTAGACATATCTGGATATGTGATCAGTTCTAAGGAGGGAAGGTACAACAACAAATTCTTACAAAATTCCCCCAAAGTATAATTTCTGTTCAAAGTTCATTTAACATTACTAATACAACCAAGAAGACAACACTGTTACGCTGAAATCAGGGGGATTTAGTTTCATGTTTCTACACCTGTACCCTATGGTACTCAAATCAAAAGATAAAAAAGGCATGTGGATACAGAATGTTAAAAACACAGAAATTTATAACAAATCATTCAAAAATTTATCAGAAATATTTTATTAAAAGTAACGTATTTTCATATTCTTTAATTAAAACCTCATCAGAAATTAAATCAATCAAGTGAAACAGACTTTAAAAACCTCCCACTACGGAAGCATCTTTTCATTTCATCATGTCAGTCACCATCTGCAGAGGTTCTTGAGCCCAGGAAAATACAATCCTTGTCTGCCTTCACTTCTTCCACATCTCTTTCCAAAGATTTTAAAAGGTTAGATAGCATAATCTTATTTTTTGTATACTGAGCAGTAAGACAGTTTTTGCTTTTTCTTTTATTTTCAACAAGCTCTTCAATTGCCCCTTGTGTATATCTACATACCTGAGATTGGTAATATTTGTCCCGGAAACTGTAATCCCAGCGTCTGATTCACCTAACCCAGCAGTTTGCACGATACAGTCAATGTATAAATTAAATAAGTACTGTGACAACATGCAGCCATTTCTCACTCCTTTCTCAATCCTGAACCAATTTATTCCAGACTTAGTTTTAACTAATGCTTCTTAGTCTCCATACATATTCCTCTGGAGGAAAATCACATGACCTAGTAGCCCCATTACTCTAAGACCTTGCCACAGTTTCTTACATTGTATGTAGTCAAAGCTTTAACATAGCTGATAACACAGAAGTAATCTTTTATGGTTTTCATTACTTTCTCTGTTGACCAAGGGACGTTGGCAGTTTGATCTCTGATGCCTCTGCTTCTTCAAAAACCAAGCTGTCCAGATGGTAGTTCTTAGTCTATATATTGTTAAAATCTAGCTTGCAGGATCTTAAGAACAACCTTCTTAGCATGTGAAACAAAAGCAGTTCTTTGATAATTTGATCAGACTTCAGAACTGCCCTTTTTGGGACATGAATGTAACTCGATCTTTTCCAATCTACTGTCATGTCTTCCAAATTTACTGACAAGTTATGAGCAATACTGTATTATTTTACAAGATTTTAAACAATTCTGTTTAAAATCTATCACTGCCTGCAAGGCTTTCTGGGATCCATGCAACTTCACTATTCAGTAGGTCTGACTCCAGATCATAGAACATCTTATAGTATGTAAAAGTGAAATTACGGTCCTTCTTATAAATTTCTTCAGTATAACCTTATTAACTCTTTTAATATTCTCTACTTCTGTTAGGTTCCTCCCATCCTTGTCTTTTAGCATGCTCATTTTTACATAAAAGTTTCCTTCAACAGCACAATCATCTTGAAGAGATCTTTTTGTCTTTCCCATTCTATTACCTTCCATTTCTTTGCTGTGTTCCTTTAAATATGCTTCCTAATCTCTTGTCTCTTTTCAGGAATAGATTCAGTTTGACATACTTCCCCTACCCCGAGGGCCTTGTGTGCTTCTTCATTCCTCACTAACTTCCAGAAGCTCCAGAAAAAGAAAAATTGTCTTCTCATTTTTGGGGCATGGAGGTGGGAAGATTATGTTTGTTGCCACTTCCTGGACATTTTCATGAACTTCTATCCATAGTTCTTCAGGCCTTCTATCTACCAGATATAAACCCTTAAATCTGTACTTCGCCTACATTATATGTTCATATAGAATATTGCTGATCTAGTTGGCATGGAGAATTTTCCTATTTTCTTAAATTTGATAATACAACAATAATCTGAAATCATATATATATGTATGGATCTACTACCGGAGATCGAAATTACACTATTTCGAAATCCAGTAGTAGATGCCAGCCACTAGAACGAATGGCCAATGTTCTCCACTGTGGTGCGGTAGTCACAGACCTTAGGGTTAGGGCTTGGGTTAAGGACAGTGGATAGCCCTACTAGCTATCCACTATCCTTAACCCAAGACCTAACCCTAAGGTCCGTGACTACCGCACCACAGTGGAGGACATAGATCCGTGACTACTGCACCGTGGAGGACATGCAATTTCCTCCACTGTGGTGCGGTAGTCATGGACCTTAGGGTTAGGGCTTGGGTTAGCTATCCACTATGCTTAACCCAAGCCCTAACCCTAAGGTCCATAACCATTATCTCAAGTGGTGTTAGCGAAAGTGCACTTTTGGTGAAGTGCACTTTCGCGTTAGTGGGCATCTACTACTGGATTTCAAAATAGTGTAATTTCGATCTCTGGTAGTAGACCTATATATATATATATATATATATATATATATATATATATATATATATATATATATATATATTACACACACACACACACAAACACACACACACTTATATATATAGACATACGTGTATATGGTTCCCCTTCAAAACATCTAAAACCCTTAACATCTAAAATCATAACACTGAAACCATAACATCTAAAACCCAAAACATCTAAAACTCATAACATCGAATTTTATAACATCTAAAATGTGCATCACAACATTGAACACTACAAATCACATGAAAATAACATCCCCTCCACATATAATGACAGCAAACTAACAAACACACTTTTTCCTACATTTCTGCAGGGGGCTTGCTGGCTCTGCCCCCCACGCCCCCCCCCTAAATTAAATATACCAACTCCGAGATCTTACTACAGTGGGAAAAAGTTAATTTCCTAACCCCACTGTATCACGGTCACCATAAAGAATGTACACATAATATCTGTATCACTTACCTGTATGGCCTAAAAAACACATACAGAATGGCAAAATAAACACTATATAAAGAGTATAAATTCTTACACTATATAAATCATAACTATAGAAATAAAAACTACAATATCTCATAGTGATACCACAAGATTAATAGATTAAACTATAACATTTACACGTTCAATGATACACTATTACATATTTATACATTTTAGATGTTATGAAATTCGATGTTATGGGTTTTAGATGTTATGGATTTTAGATATTATGGTCTCGACGTTTTGATTTTAGGTGTTATGAGTTTTAGATGTTTTGAAGTGGAACTGTGTGTGTGTGTGTGTGTGTGTGTGTGTGTGTGTGTGTGTGTGTGTGTAAACATACAGAAAGGTCTTTAGCCTAGTACTCACCTATAAACCTGTAACTCACTTCCCTACACCCCTGTTATACCAACCTACTTCCTACCTAATACATCCCATACTCTCCCTCCTCAGTTATTGGCCCCCTCTTTTATTCCACTCTTCCCATTCAAATTCCCCTCATTTTAAACATGCCATTGTCACAACAATCACATAACTTTTTCATACGTCCAATAAACCTAAATGTTTATTCAATCTGTCACCCTTGTTAACTCAAAAAGGATCACCCGCTCACAAACTGTGCCGTCACATACTTGAATAAGATGAAATGTATATCCAAAATGTGTGTTAGCATAGAAGAGAATAACCAACATAATTAATTGCTGAAATGTATTTACTGTGCATATTATTTACAGTGATATAAAAAGTGTACACACCCCTGTTAAGATGCCAGGGTTTTGTGATATAAAAAAACGAGACTACAATAAAATCTTTTCAAAACATTTCCCACCTTTAATGTGACCTATAACCTGTACAATTCAGTTGAAAAACAAACATCTGTTAGGGGAAATATAAAAAATAAAAAACATACAATAAGCTGGTTGCATAAGTGTGCACACCCTTAAATTAATACTTTGTTGAAGCACCTTTTGATTTAATTACAGCATTCAGTCTTCTTGGGTAGGTGTATATCGGCATGGCAATTCTTGACTTGGCAATATTTGCCCCCTCTTCCTTGCAAAAGCGCTCCAAATCTGTCAGATTGTGAGGACATCTTCAGGTCACCTCAAAGATTTTCTGTTGGATTTAGGTCTGGGCTCTGGCTGGGCCATTCCAAAACTTTAATTTTCTTCTGGTGAAGCCATTCTTTTGTTGATTTGGATGTATGCTTGGGGTAACTGTCATGCTGAAAGGTGAAATTCCTCTTTATTTTCAGCTTTCTAGCAGACACCTGAAGGTTTTGGGCCAAAAGTGACTGGTATTTGGAATTGTTCATAATTCCCTCCACATTGACTAAAGCCCCAGTTCCAGCTGAAGAAAAGCAATCCCAAAGCATGATACTGCCACCACCATACTTCACTGTGGGGATGGTGTTCTTTTGGTGATGTGAAGTGTTTTTGCGCTAAACGTACCTTTTGGAATTGTAGCCAAAATGTTCAACCTTGGTCTCATCAGACCATAACACATTTTCTCACATGCTTTTGGGAACCTTGATGTATTGTTTTGCAAATTTTAACCGGGCCTGGATGTTTTTCTGTGTAAGAAAAGGCTTCCATCTTGTAACCCTACCCCATAGTCCAGATATATGGAGAATCCAGGAGATTGTTGTCACATGTAGTGCACAACCAGTACTTGGCAGAAATTCCTGCAGCTCCTTCCGTGTTGCTGTAGGTATCTTGGCAGCCTCCCTGACCAGTTTTTGTTTAACTGTTTCATCAATTTTGGAGGAATGTGCAGTTCTTTGCAACGTCACTGTTATCCCGTATTTTCTCCACTTTTTGATGACTGTCTTCACTGTGTTCCATGGTATATCCAATGCTGTGGAAAATTTTTGCACCCTTCTCCTGACTGATACATTTCAACAATGAGATCCCTTTGATGCTTTGTAAGGTCTCTGCGAAGCATGGCTTTTGCTGTAGCAGGCAACTGAATAAACATCAGGAAAATCCTACTAGGACAGCTGAACTTTATTAGGGGTTAATCAGAAACTCTTTAATTGATGGCAGGTGTGTACCCAAGAAGACTGAATGTTGTAATTAAATCAAAAGGTGCTTCAACAAAGTATTAGTTTAAGAATGTGCACACTTATGCAACCAGCTTATTGTGCATTTTTTATTTTTTATATTTTTCTCCTACCATATTTGTTTGTTTTTCAATTGAATTGTACAGGTTATAGGTCACATTAAAGGTGGGAAACGTTTTGAAATGATTTACTGTGGTCTCATTTTTTTTTTATATCACGAAAACCCGGCATTTTAACTGGGGTGTGTACACTTTTTATATCCACTGTATGTGTCTTTAACCAAATGTATGTAAACAAATACATCTGCATTATAATCTATGTTCAAAATGAATGCATCTACAGTGTAATCTCTACACTAAACTACGTAATCTCAGTTGTTCCTGAAACAGTACACAATATACCTTGTCTTTATATCCAAGGGAAAAAAACTTTTAATTGTAATCTTAACTTGTATGAAATGGAGCTTTTCTCCCTGGGAATCCACCAAAACGGAGTACATTTCTGCCCAGTGGACTATCCCAGTTAACAAATGTAATAAATAATTAACTGATTACAAATTTTGCATTGAAAATCTGGAAGTTCAGGCCAGAGTTAACTCCAGGTTTTGCTTATTATTTGCAACTTATTGAATTAATTGTTAAGCATTATTCTATGTGTATTGCTAATTTGACAAAGGAGGTATGTGTCTTAGATGAAGAGATTAAACTTAATGATTCTTTCACTAAGTTCAAATTTGATTATGCACGCATTTTTTCCAGTATTGACACATACTTAGTAAAAATTAAGTCAAATAAATCCAAAAAATTGTATAGGGACAGGCTTGCATACACAAATGATAAAGCCTACCCCAAGTTATCTATTAAACAGCAGGATAAAAGGAAGGATGCTCAATATGATGACACAGATAGGGAGGAACCTGGTTGTTCATGTAACACACATTCTGCTTCTCCTAATACTGATAGCCAAAACGGCCCTAGGAGAAGCAATAGGAACAAAAACAAACATGGTAACAAAGACAGTTTCAATGAACACCCTGTTAACAACATTAATGGGGGCAATAATAGTAAATCAAAATCGGATAGCCCTTTTTTAGGGGAACAGAACAACCGAACCCGGAGGGGGAACAAGAATTGGACACACTAATGGATGTGGAAACCAACCCAATTGATTGCCTTCCCTGTATTATAACAAATGAAAGGGGTGATTTTACAATATACAACTTTTCAGCTCTTGAATTGGAACCAGAACTTGTGGAATTATTAGCCTTAGGCAATACATTTGTCCCAACTAGACGATGTGATGTAGCCAGGGTCCTTTTAGACCTGAAATGTTATGTAAGAAAACTGAATTTAAAATTGTTATTTAATGATTCCACACGAAGTGAATCCAATAAACTTAAACTTCCTAGTGTCTTTAACCCCCCACTACATGTGGGGTTAAAAATGTTCGAGAATGCATGTGAAATAGATATCAGATATATGGACAAAGTCTTTATAGCTACAACTAACCAATTTAACATCACCAGAGAACAACTAGTTGCCCTCAATAATGTACGGGCAACTTCTGTCAGAATTATAAAGCCTGACAAAGGGGGTGGGTTGGTAATATTTGAACAGATGGATTATGTAGAGAGAATGTATAAGGTATTGAATTCTCCAGCATATGAAGCCACCACATTAAATGAACTGAATAGTAGCTCTAACAGAATTAGGGGCTATTTTAGAGATCTGTTCATTGAAGGGAGAATTGATTTAGATACCTTAAATTATATAGACATTTTGCACCCAAAGATACCCGTAATGTTCGGTATACCTAAGGTACATAAAAACCTTAGTGATCCACCGATGCGGGCCCTTATCGATGGGAGATCTTCGTTATCTTATCCCTGTTCTAAATTTATTGATTCCTTGCTCTCAAAATATTTAGAACTTATTCCGAGCATCTGCAAGGATTCCTGGTCCCTTTTGACCAACTTGAATGATATCTGTATGGAGGACTCCATCAATTTCCTAACTATCGATGTTGTCGACCTATATACCTCCATTCCACACCAGGAGGCAACAGAATGGGTCGATCTGCTCCTAACTGACTTGGGAGCTCCTAAAAATGACATCAACAATATCACAGAACTACTGGATATTGTTTTATCTTCCAATTATTTCCTTTTTGAGAAGGACTTGTATATCCAAAAACAAGGTGTAGCTATGGGGTCTCCATGTGGGGCCTCAGTAGCAAACTTATTTATGGCATACTGGGAGAGGCAATTCATCCTAAACAACATCGAATGGAAGGATAAGTTGGTTTACTACACACGTTTTCTTGATGATGTGTTTATCCTGTTCAAGGGCAATTCTGAACGGGCACAAGAATTTGTGGATTACTTGAATCAAACAACGTCCTTTCTTAAATTCACCTATAATTTTGCTACAGATGCCATCGACTATCTTGACGTCAGGTTGACAAGAGATACTTTGACCACCAAGTTAAAATCAGTTATTTTTAGAAAGGATACATTAGTCAACTCATTTTTGCACTATTCTAGTGCACATCCCTTCAAACTTAAAAGAGCCATAGTGAAAGGCCAGTTAGTGAGGGCGGTTAGAATGTGCACAGATCTACCTGATTTTTTATCTGAATGTACATTCTTAAAGGGATTATTCCTGAACCGTGGTTATCCTCTCTACTTAATTGAAGATTTGATAGATGAGGTAGAATCCAAGAGAACTAATGGCTTTTACAATCCACTTTTGGTTAGTCCACTTGAGGTGGTCGCAGATCTGGCAGCAGGGCAGGACGTCCCAATTTTTCCAACTATAGGGCCTGGGGCCATTGTTACAGTAAATGCCCATTCAAATGAATATCCATGTAGTTTTATTACTACCTTCAACATCAACTCCTATTCGATTCAAGAAATATTGAATAAGAATTGGCATTTTATTTCCAGTACCCCCTTGTTGGCGGAAAAACTAGGAGATAAACCTAGAACAGTTTATAAAAGAGGGAAGAATATCAAAGAATTACTGCAAAAAAATCCAGTTCAAGAAATTCAAAGTAGGACAAAAGGATCTTTTGCATGTGGTTTCTGTAGCCAGTGTCCCTGTATTAAGTCTGGCAGTTCTTTTTCTATTAAGGAGAAGAAATTTGATATCTACCATAGAATTACGTGCAGTACAAAATCTATAGTTTACGTAGCGTTTTGTTCCTGCTGTCCGGTATACTATGTCGGCAAGACCGACAGAAGGTTCAAGGACCGCATTTATCAGCACAATTATGCCATCAAAAATAAGAAGTGTGAGAATGCTTTGGCCAAACATATAGTAAATTGTCCTGGTCATTCCTTTTCATTCATGGGCATTGACCATATTACTGATTCTATCAGAGGAGGGCCTACGTCTATTTTATTAGAAAATTGTGAATTGCTATGGCAATTGAAGTTGGACGCGTTTAATACACCTGGTCTTAACGACAGTTGCAATATTGCCGCCCACTTAAAATACAAATCTTACTTGAGGTAGTTCATCCATTCGAATTTAATTTTTAAAAATTAGTTTGTGATTTCCTTCCCTGTCACCTTGTTAGGTTAGTTTCTCAGGGATCCTAATGTGCTTGCACAAAGTCTCTGTTTTATGTAAAGGGGTGTTCTTGTATAAGAAAAATAGGCACTCGATCTCAACCTTACTTCCGGAAGGCTGAAACCTCATTGAACTGTCTATGAGCGCACACAGTTTATGTGAATTGACCATTTGGATGTCCTTGTTATCTATATTTAAGATCGTTCCAACATACATTAGTGCCTTTGGGGCTTCTTGAGAAAATAAGTCAGATTATACAAATAGGCACATCTTTTATGAATGTTTTTAGATTGCTCGATGCATACAAATTGGATTTGGCTTAGCCTGATATATTTAAAATTGAAAATACATTCTGGTTTTAGTAAAAAGCAGTTTCTGCTAGTCTTCTGTATTAACACATGTTTTACTCTGATTTTGTGCCTTTTATTAAGTGGCCTGACAAAACTTACATTGATTTAATGAGTTAAGCATCTGTTGATGTTTAAATGGTGCTATTCATGTTTTAGCTTAAGATGTCGTTTTTGCTTTTATTTATGTGTGGCTTTTATCATTGAGTATTTAGGGTGTTGCTGGTGCTTTAAAACTCAATTTAGTCAGGAAGTGATGAAATCACAGTAACACTTCGCTGCTTATTTAAGAGTGTGTTTTTATTTCTAATATATTTACTCTGAAGAAGCTACCATTTGTGTGTAGCGAAAACGCTGCTTTGTCTTGTAAAAACAATAAAAAATTTGCGTTAAGGAACTAAACGCTTGGTGAGGTCCTGTTTGAGCTCGAGGCTTTATTTCATTGGTTTCACTGTGTTCCATGGTATATCCAATGCTGTGGAAAATTTTTGCACCCTTCTCCTGACTGATACATTTCAACAATGAGATCCCTTTGATGCTTTGTAAGGTCTCTGCGAACCATGGCTTTTGCTGCAGCAGGCAACTGAATAAACATCAGGAAAATCCTACTAGGACAGCTGAACTTTATTAGGGGTTAATCAGAAACTCTTTAATTGATGGCAGGTGTGTACCCAAGAAGACTGAATGTTGTAATTAAATCAAAAGGTGCTTCAACAAAGTATTAGTTTAAGAATGTGCACACTTATGCAACCAGCTTATTGTGCATTTTTTATTTTTTATATTTTTCTCCTACCATATTTGTTTGTTTTTCAATTGAATTGTACAGGTTATAGGTCACATTAAAGGTGGGAAATGTTTTGAAATGATTTACTGTGGTCTCATTGTTTTTTTTATATCACGAAAACCCGGCATTTTAACTGGGGTGTGTACACTTTTTATATCCACTGTATGTGTCTTTAACCAAATGTATGTAAACAAATACATCTGCATTATAATCTATGTTCAAAATGAATGCATCTACAGTGTAATCTCTACACTAAACTACATAATCTCAGTTGTTCCTGAAACAGTACACAATATACCTTGTCTTTATATCCAAGGGAAAAAAACTTTTAATTGTAATCTTAACTTGTATGAAATGGAGCTTTTCTCCCTGGGAATCCACCAAAACGGAGTACATTTCTGCCCAGTGGACTATCCCAGTTAACAAATGTAATAAATAATTAACTGATTATAAATTTTGCATTGAAAATCTGGAAGTTCAGGCCAGAGTTAACTCCAGGTTTTGCTTTTTCTGACAAACGCAAAGTAAACTGATTAAAGTATTAACCATCTGGTGATATCCATATATAAAGATGCCTCTTAAGCTGTTGAAAAGAACAGTGTTTGCTACAACCAGAGAATTAATCTTGACAGAACTCTCCTTTGTCTACATCCATTTGCATTGCATACACTAAACACAAACTTGCGCATTATTTCAGATTTTCTTTGACTACTGACTTTATCATTCTAATTGTCTATGATATAAATAATGTCCATTTTAGTGCTATATCCTGGAGGTGCTACAAATCCTCATAAAACTGACTGACTTCCTTCTAATCAGGATCTGTAGTGGAACATAAACTGCTATCACTGTATTGTTGAACGGCCTGCCCCATTTGCACTCATTCTTTGATTTCTGGATTACACCTCAGCACTGATTTTGATATCCTCTGATCAACTGTGATGGCTATTCGATTTGCCAAAAACAATGGCATAAATGGAAAAGGCCTTCACTACTCCCAAGTGACCTCACTTTGATTAGTGGCTCAGGCACCTGACAGTAATGACAAAGGAGGGTGTTGGCTATCATAGCAGCGGGTGGGGGAAGTAGGATACACACAGCCATGCCACTTTGGGGGAGAAGAGTGGAAACACTGCACTGGGTATTCTGGGTTGGGCTTACAGCTCAATAAATGAAAAAAGCACACCACGGTACCAAAAAATCACCAGTAAAAAGTCCAAGGTACCCAACGAAGGGAAGTCCAGCCACAAAACGAATAAAAACAGGTTTATTCCAACGAACCAAACCACATTAACGTTTCTTAAACTCCACAAATATGTTTTCATTTAAAGTACTTCATCAGATGCAGACTTTGTTTTTTTTTTTCTGTTTCAGTTGCTGTATTTCACAGGTAGACGGGTGTGTCTCACAGATTTTTTTTTTGTAGTCTGGTTGTGATGGTCTTGCCTTTTGTTTGCTTTCTTTCTCTCTCTCTCTCTCTCTCTGGTAGATGTAGAAAAATACATGATTGTATTGATTGACATGTATTTTTCTACATCTACCAGAGAGAGACAGAAAGAAAGAAAGCAAACAAAAGGCAAGACCATCACAACCAGACTACAAAAAAAAAAATCTGTGAGACACACCCGTCTACCTGTGAAATACAGCAACTGAAACAGGCAAAAAAAAAAAACAAAATCTACATCTTATGAACTACTTTAAACAAAAATGTATTTGTGAAGTTTAAGAAACGTTAATGTGGTTTGGTTCGTTGGAATAAAGCTCTTTTTATTCGTTTTGTGGCTGGACTTCCCCTCTTTGGATACCTTGGACTTTTTATTGGGCTTACAGCTCACCATACCACTGCCTGGTGGTAACCCTCATTAGCTTCTGCATTTCACAGACAGATGGCACTAGAGTTCTCTGTGGTGATGCAGGTAGTCTGTCCCCCAACACCATATGCAGGGTTAAGGACTTAAACAAATGCTGTCATTGTCAGGATGTCAGTAAGAGTGCAAGCCTCTCAGTAACTGCCTGAATAGCAGCCTCTATGGGTGGCCCTCACTCTAACTGATCCGGGGATTCCCCACCACTAGGTAAGTAACAAGCTAAACTACAACGGGGAATACTTTGTGGTCAGCAAGTAGGGATGGGGTGAGGAGCATCTAGAAAAAAGTTTACTCTGTTTCTTTTGCATGACTCTTATCCACAGTAGAAGATGATGATTATCTGATGTAAAGGGACCCATTTCAGTCCGTTTTAGTTCACTAAATCCAAAGATGCTGATGATTATTCTTGTCATCCCTTGTTTAATCACATCCAGTTTACCTTGGATCACAGTTCTAACATTTGAAGTCCCGGAAATGCACAGTTCTTTACAGCATCTGACTTTCCCTTCATCTTTGAACTCTTCAGCAGTTGAATATTCTCTCACCTTTACTCCTTCCATGTAATAACCTCTAGCATTACTAGTATTTCTCCTCTGCTCTTCCACAGTAGTAATATCTCGGGCACCTTCAGACCAGAGGCTCTCACATGTCATAGGTTAATAGGTAAGTACTAGGCAATCAGTCTGCAGACCATTTCAAACCTAGTCAAAAAACCGTATTCAAAATGTCCCTCTAGTCTCAATGAAGGCAAGACAATATAGATGAGGACAGAAAAGGAGGCTGCCCATCTAATTATCAAGGCTAACTTAGAAGGCGACAAGGGTGCTACTCTGCTTGACATGTAGTGGAAGTTTGTTACAGAGCTGAAAGATACATTGGGGATATAAATCTATCACACCAACGTGTCTTATTTATCTACTGATGAAGGTTTAGTTCCTTTAAAGGAGTACTTGATGTACCATTAGTTTTGCAAAGGAAGAGAAGCTCAAACAGGGTTCAATCTTTCATGATATGAAAGGCTAGACATTGATCTCCATGGAAGAGTCTGTAAGAGACTGAGTCAGAAAAATGACTGAAAGTCTCTCATGATAACTTAAAAAGATCAGTGATCCCAAAAATCTTAGTTATGAATCTCTTGTGGTCTCTCAAGTTGTACGATAAGTTTAGATAACAAAAGGTGCGTAATAGGTCTGCTAAGATATGAGTAAAGGGGAATTAAAACTTCTTTGGATCATAATGGTCAAATGATAAGGAATTATCAACAAGAGTACCCAGACCACTTACAACAGTGTCTTATTGGAGGGGTGCATCTCCTATATGGTAAGTGAAACTGTTTTGTTTAGCAAAATGAACTAGGTTACACTTTTTTACATTTAATTTGAGATAACTGTCCTTGCACCAGTTGTTAACATGGTCTACACCATGATGGAGCAAGTGTGAGTCAGCTGAAGATGAATAACAGCACCCAGTTTGCAGTCATCTGTAAATGCAGTTAGCCAAAGGCTAAAAGTGCTAGCCTGGAGGTCTGAGAAATGTATGCCAAATAGGAGACGGCCCAAAACTGAGTCCTGCGGTACACCACTGGTAACTTTTTTTGCTTTCAAAAGTGGCACCTACTACTCTAACAACAAGGGTTCTGTCAGACAACCAGCTAGCTATCCATTGTACAATATAAGGGTTTATATTCAGATTTACAAGTCTATCAATATTGCCTGCATGGGGAAAAGTATCAAAGATCTTGGCCAGGTTTAGATATGCAGAATGCACTGCATAACCACTACCCTCTGCTTCAGTTACTTTTTCAAATATATTAATGAGGTTAAAGAAGAAGGCCTTTCGTTTGATAAAGCTAAATTGATGAGGATCTAGGGTTAAGTGATTTTCAATGTCCAGATAAATGAAATGTGGCATACTGTTCTCCATAGCTTTACATATAAGGCTAGTGACATTGATGAGTCTATAGTTACCAGGGTCCATGGTCGGGCCACCCTTGTGTAATGACATTACAACAGCTGCTTTCCAGGCTTCAGGAATGTAATCAGTGGAAATATTTAAGTAGGCATTCAGAAAGGCCATATTTGGCACTGATAATCAGGTAACATGGAATGTTGTCAGGGCCCATGGATTAAATAGTCATAGTTTTTGAAGGGCTGAGACAACTTGATCCATAGTAATTAAAGGGGATGCCTGGGATTGTGGAACCTGCGGGATAGCTATAACTGTGGGTGGAGTAAGATTTGCACTAAATTTGTTAGCTAGCATATTGGCTATTTCCTTTAGGTCAGAGAGCGTAGGATTATTGTGGACAAGCTCCAAACACTATCAGGTGTTGGTTTAAACTTCCCGACTGACTTAAAGATTTCCAGTTATTTTTGGTTTTAGTGGTTATTTTAAGTCTTATCTTCAGGTGTCATTTCAACCGGTTACTGGTTGCTTTTGTCCAAAGGGTTTCTTTGGTGAACAATACTGGGGAGGATTACCATTATCTTGCCGACTACTACAGGGAAAAAAAACAGTTGGGAAAGTACCAAAAACTATCCTCTCATTTCCCACCTCTAGGTGCACAGTCTAAAGCATAAGAAGATGACAAGCAAATCTTGCTCATCTTCCAGACTAGACATTTACTGGACATTTATTTTTACAGTACTATAGACTATACAAGCAGATGTCCAGAAAACAATCCTGCAAATACCTTTGGGGATATAGTTGTAAAAAAAAAAAGTACAATAAGTGCTACTGACATAGCAGTGAGAGCCCTAACTTCTCCTGTCAACAATCTTATTGCATTTGCAATAACAAAAGCCAAAGCAATTATATAGCTATTTACAAGTGGTCTGTTTAATGACTGGATGACCCTGTTTTCTTTTCATAAAAGAAAAAAACAGGAATCCATTTGCCTAATGGGTTTGTTTCTTTTAGTGTAAAATATATGAGTGACCTACGCACATCCATGCAATACAGAATTCCTTTCCTTTAATTTATTGTTTGGAAAGAAAACAAGACAAATGAAGGGAATGTTTCAAATGACATCAGGAAATACATCAGGTATGAAGAAGGAATTTGTCTTTCATGATGGAGTGTCCCCTGTGAAAAGTGGGTATGGCTCTTTACACATCAATACCTGCAGCTCATTCTGCTGTTAAACGTGTAATGCAGTATGCAGAGAATGTGCATACCTAAAATGGCGCTACATGACAGCCAACAGGACTATTTAACAATGTGGTTTTTACAACGCAAGCTCTACAAAATGCGCAATTACAAATACAGCCATCTATAATTAATAACACTGTAATCATTACTCTCTGAGATAGCTCTACCCTCAGGAGAGAGACACAAATCCACAGTTTAACCCGCTCAGTACACATCGGCAGTATACAAGTATCAGATACTGGATTTACAGATCAAATTTTCAATATCACATTTGCTCTGCCAAGCACACAGTTCAGCAGATTTAAGTCAACAAAGTCGGGCAGAGAAGATCTTGTATACTTTTGGAAGTACTTGGCTTTCTTTGTGATTGTACTTCCCTTTAACTCTTCCTAGGCTTTAAGCAGTGTGTTCCCTTCAGAACTGACTGGATTTCAGTCTAATCACAAAATGCCCATCATTTCTACAGCAAGATATTTATGCCACTAATATTTTCACTTTGTTATAAACAGGATTTTTTTAGTGTAACTGAAGAAAAATAAGCATTTCAACTGGTAATCTAAACTGACCATGTTTGCTCTGTTTTTTTTTTTTACAGTAAAACACAAAAGGTGTGTCACTGGCAGGTTCAAGCACTACACAATTCCTGACTTGTGAGCAAAGGAGTCAGCCTACTTACTGCTTTAAGACAGCAAAAAAGTGACAACAGCTACCCTTCATTCAAGGCTATTTTGTATAATTTTGTTTGGCAGTCATGCACAGGAAGCCATTAACACAGCGTTCAAGAGCAGTGAACTAAATCAATACTTCACTCAAACATCGCCTAATCTCATGTAGCTGCACATCAGATATTACAGCAACTAGATTTCCTGTCTGGGACCTAAAGACACTTGCAGACAAGCCCTGATAAAAGAAAAAAAGGATCCAAATACTCTTATGAGTTTCATAATGCCAGACAAATTACTCTTTGGAACAATCAATAAATACCATTTCCACGTTTTGTGTTCCTGTGGAAGATTCATTAGATTTAAACTATTATTGTTTCCTCTTTTTCTCTCCCTCTCTCTCTCTCTCCCTCCCTCTTCAGCCTTCCTGCAGTTAGATGGAAAACTCCACAGACACATGAAAAACTACTGCTTTTTTGTGATGGTCAACTGAAGCCTCATCAAATCCCCACATTTTGTTTCATGACTTTCTTTCTCAAATACACTTTATTTTTCTCAGAGCTGTTCATCTGTTTCACTGTCTCATATTGTCTCTCTCTCTCTCGCTCTCTCTCTCTCTCACACACACTGTCATTTGTCCTTTATTTACATCATGCAGAATATAACATCTCATCACTGGGAATAACAGTGCGAGCCTAAAGGGGCTACAGACTCCATTCATCATTTGTCTTATTGCACTAAATCACAAGAACGTTGATGTTCCATGAACAATAACGATTATGCCATGAATGTTAAGCACTGGATCTCCAGAGATCAATTAGTAGAGAACTAAATGCTGTACATTTTTTTCTTTACATCTATTTTTCTTACATTGACTGCCCTAACTAGTTCAGCAGCCCTGAATGTCCCATCACCAGTTTTCTTTATGACACTTCTAATTCTATTGCTAGTTCACATAGAAGAGGTCACAAGAACCGTACAAATCTTCCTGGCAAAGTAGATAAGTCTGATGTAATTCCGAGTCCATTTAGCAGTGCTGGACCTCTACCGCATAACCTTCCTCATCTGCTTGAGGCTGTTTCTCTCAGCTTCAGCATTTCAGTTCTACCACACTACATGGCAGGAACGTGCATTCATTCACGAGGCCAAGCACCATCAGTCCATGTCTCCAGCTGCAATTTGATGGTAGCTTAGCAGCAAACCAGACCAGCTGTGTTCAAAGAGAGAATGCGAGTTTTGGCTGCTTGGCTAAACCATTAGCAAAGGATGCTTCTGAGTGCAGAAGGTTCGTTTTGTCATTGCTACTGATCTAGAAAAATGGAGTCATGAGGGCTCTGAGCACACTGGTATCACAGCAGCAGACTACTACTGTATGATGCAGCATTACAATGCAGACCACCTGAGGATTTTCAAGCTCCTGCCATTTCCACACATTCTTGCTAAAACAGAAGACAAAAGCTCATAAGAAATTCCTTAATATATGACAGTACATCTGAAGCCTGCTAGCCAGTCAAACAGCTATGACAGTACATCTGAAGCCTGCTAGCCAGTCAAACAGCTATACACTTGAAAACAAGTTACATACTCACCATAATGACAGATCAGTGTAGTTTTTTCGCCAGGTTCAACGTTTGGGTTACTGGATCCAACCTCGATGCTTTAAGAAATGTGGATCCAGGGCTCTGACTCCTCCCATACCCATAATCCCTCTCTTCCTGTAAATATCACAGATTGAGTTTACCTGCTTAGTTGCTAACAAAGTCTCTTATTATCCCATAATTATAACACCCTAAATTATATACTAGAATATAGCCTGGAGAAAACAAGCAGCTGAGGCTGAACATAGACAGGGTTCCTGGTTAGGTCCATTCGACCAAAGAGAAGAACCAGGTGAAAACATCTAGAAGGGGGAAGGAGTGAGGGATGTTGAACTAGATGAAAAGAAGACAGCACGGATCTATCATTATGGTGCCTATATAACATTTGTACCCAATGCTGTCATTTTTTTCGTCTGATTCAACCTTTGTGACAGATTCCCTAGCTTCCACAAACTTGGGAGATTTCAAGGATGGAAATTCCTGAGAATGGTGGAGCTGAAAGATACACAGGATGTTAATTATACATCCATCTTGTAACGAGAAATGAATGCGTGAATTGTGAACCAAGTTGTTGCAGCACAGATTTCATTTATAGGAAGTCTCTGCATAAAGGCAGTAGAAGTAGCCACACACGTTACTGAATAAGCTATTGTTTCTTAGGTTAAAGGGAGTCACAATACATCGTCTACAAAGACTATGTAGTCTAACAGCCACCTTGGCAGTGTGACTTTAGAAACATTCTGACCTAACTTTCCTTTAGAAAAGGCTACAAACAGCTGATCAGATTTTCTGAAATCTTTAGTCCTATGAAGATAAACTCTAAGCTGTCTATGGACATCCAATAGATGCAGAGCATATTCTCCTTTGTCAGAAAATCTTGGGAGGAATACTGGTAAATTAATGGTTTGATTAATGTTCATTTCAGACGCTACTTTTTGGATGAATGCAGGATTTGTTCTCAAAGAAATCCTATCCTTATGGAAAATCAGATAAATAGGTTTACATGAAAGTGCTTGTAATTCAGAAATCCTTTTAGACAAAGTGATGATCACTAGAAAAAAGCAGTCTTCCAAGAAAGGTACTTTAAGTCTGCGGAATTTGCTGGTTCAAAGGGAGGGGGTTGTTAATGCTTGTATAACGATAGTTATGTCCCATGGAGAAATAGGATCCCTTATTGAGATCTTAGTAAGAATTTGAAATTGTTAGTGCAGTTACAGCTATCTGATGTTGTCCAGTATGGAAAATGGAAATAACAGCTAGTTGCACTTTGCTGAAAAGCTAGATCCTTTTATTGGAAAATGTCGGACAAGAAGTCTAGAATGGAAGAAGAGGAATTGAAAATGGATCTATCCCCTTAACAGCTGCCTAGATAGAGAACCTCTTCCCTTTACTAAGGTAAATCTTTCTGGTACTCAGCTTTTGAAAACCTAATAAAATATGAACCACCTGAGTGGAAAACTTGGCATCTCTGACCATTGTTAAAATTGGAGGAATCATGCGGTTAGCTTCAATGTCTCTGCATCAGGGTCAGGCTGCCCAGATAGGCGAGTCAGAAGGTCCGGATGACTATCCAGCATCCAGGAAGGATGTAGTACATGAGGCCAGATGAAGGGAAACTGCACTTGCCAGTAATAAGGATTACTTTGGCCTTGCACCTTCCTGTTTTCTGAATGAACGCTGTTATCAGAAGAAAGAGAGGAAAATCATACAGAAGACCCAGGGACCAACTGTGGACTACAGCACCACTCCGTGACTGACCCTGTCGAGGAATTAAGGCAAAACAGTTCAGGATGGACTGACCCTGTCGAGGAATTAGGGCAAAACAGTTCAGGATGGTTGACCCTAATGGCTGAAGATTTGAT